>NC_136477.1:67299954-67399961 GCF_902686455.1 Sciurus vulgaris | reverse complement strand
CCAGAGAACGTCCATCAATGTTAACAAGATTCTACAAAAGGGCTCAGTTCCTCTTGTCACTGGAGCTCCAATGATATTGGGTGAGTAGGTTGTCAATGCCCTGTGAAAACCTCCTGAATGTTATCCATATAGGCAACCTTGGATTCAACCCCAACCCTAACTTTGTGCACCAAGAAACCACAGGCAAGCCCCTAAAATGTAAAAGTGTCTGTAAGTTTAAAGATACAAGGTCAGCTGTCTTTTGTGTTCGCCTCTTGGTTTTCCAGTAGACATTGAAGTACCCGTGGAAACTACTCTGGTGTGGAAGTCCCCTTGATTGGCAGAGAGTATAGCAGTGTGTCCAAGAAGCCAGGAGGGTGGCGGGTACAAGGCAGTTGTCACTTTGAATTTGCTGCCACTGAAACCTGGTACACAATGCACAGCCGAAGATGGTGCTGAAGAATTATCTTCATAGGCATACTGATGAGAGACCCGTGATCTCTGTCCTGAGAGAGAGTAGAGTGATTTTCTAAAACCAGTCCTCTGAATAAATGCAGGTGACTGTTGAGCACTGCTCACCTGCTTAGAACACAGTAGCCTGCTGAAAGTAGTTGCTGGAATGTGGTTGCATGTGAAATTGGTGCAGTTTTAGAGGTTTCATTATTTTTGTGAATAGAGGAGAAAAGAAAAAAGAAAGAGAGAGACGATGGAAGGTCTGTATGGGTTGCATTTTTTTGTCATTTTCCCAATCGCTCAGTGCTGGGGACTCGAACCCGCACCTCCAGCATGCGAGGCAGGCACGCTACAAGTTGGGCGATATGGCCTGCACTGGAACACCTTCTCTGAGTTACAACACTTGATCACCTATGACTTTTATTTTTGAATTCGTATGCAGAGAAGCAACCAGGACCAAGCAAACTATGTCCCCGACATTCTTAATTCTCCTCTTCACAACAATCCCAGCAAGGAACTTTTTGCATGTCCATACCCACGACTAAACCTTTGTGCTGAGGGAAATATTTTACCCCCCTTCATTGAGGACGAAAATGGAATCGCTGATTGATCCGTGAGCAGAGCAATACATCAGGGATCCAAGGAACCCAGGAAAAGGGGCAGATTTTGGACTCTGTGGGATTGAGAACATTTTCAATTCGTGAATACCAATGGAGATATTGGGGATCCTTCACACATGAAACTAGCCATTACACTGAAACTCACGTGACATTTTCCTATAAATTGTTTCTTTTTTTCTTATTTTTCGTTTTGAATTTTTCTTTGAAAATTTTTCAAAAGCTGAGAGCTGTACTTAATGCACAAGCCAGATCAGGTGCTGGATCTTGCCCATATTCTCAGGAATCGCTGACACAAGGAAGTCTTGCCTCCTGTTCTGAGCCTGTTTTCCTCAGTAAACGAGATTCAGCAGTTTCACCAGATGCTCTTGGGAGATATGAACAGGGAAATGCATGTGTCCATGCCTCATATGATCTGGGATCCAAGAATCGAAACGTGGTGGCAAAAGAAAACTTTCCTCCTCCAATTTCTATCATCTCCTCGTTATGTTTTCAGTTATTACTCTCAAGATTTATTAAATACTGTTATGTGGCTAAAGTCATATCCTTGATACTTCCTTCATTTCGTTGCACTCAATACCCCTCAGAAAAATGTAACCATTGTTTGCCAGTTTTCCTCTGACCTGAGAGCCATACATGGGAGAACTGGTCTAATCAAAGGGGAAGGAGCAGTCATTGGTCAGCGAGGATGTGAAGGGCCCGGGGTTTGGAAACTCCGATAGGAGGAGACACTTGATTGAACTCCCCAGAATGATTGCAAAGCCCTTGGCAACATGATCTTTCACGAGTGTGTCCGGTGAAATTGCGCCTGCACCCCTGATTCCACCTGAGGTCATAGAGAAGCGGAAAGAGAACTCGGAAGCTTCACGGTTCCCATGGCAAGCAGAGACCTTCCAGCTCCTGGCCGCTTCAAACCCACATTGAGGACATGCGGCGGCTCATCTCTGAGGGTAAGAGGACAGATGAATGGAGGGGGAGGCAGGGTCTTGCGTTTTTTGAGAAAGGAATCTATCCTCGTTGCCCGGGCGATGAGGAAACAGGTTGTAAGCGATATAGAGCACCATGAGTGATTAATCTCCCCATATCCAGGCAGGACCAGGGAACCCATTGAAGTCTGAGAGCCCGCACTTCCACCCATGTCCACTACGGGGCGCTGTGCTCCATTGGCCGCATCGTCCTTGCTGACAGGCAGCTCCTCTGGCTCCTGATGCAGGCTAATAGCCCCCATGAAATTCCAGTGGAACAAGCTGGGACCGAGGGCTGCTTGAGTGCACGTGGGTCAACAATCTCAGCACTGGCACCAGAGGATTTACAATCCGAGGCCACTCCTCCAGGACTGCTACAATTCGGGTTTTCTACAGAGTCAGGAAACTAGCATAGGGGCCTAGCAGCCACACGGACAGATGGGTGGTGAGTACTCAGCGCAGCAGAGCATGCAGTGCAGCACCATGGTTTAGGTGGTCATTGATTTGGGGCACATCACATTCCATCTGTCGGCTTTCTTCTCCTATCCTATGATGTCTGGAATGCAGGCTGTGGGAACCAGGGATGTCTCTGATCCATGGGAAGATGAGTGACTCCTCGGCTGGCTCATGAAGATAGGAGGGAATCATTCACTCAGCATGTTAGAAGGAGGACAGCACGAACCTGACATGCAAGGAGAGTTGTCCTATGCACACTCCATCTGCCATGCACCCTCTCCTTGGCTGCTGTCTTACAACTAGACTGCACCCTGAAACATACCTACTGGGATAATTCCAGTGTCACATCACATCAAAACATGATGAAGAAATGTCTTGCCGCACTTTATTCACGAATGGTTCTTCTTCTTCACCAGACAAATACCACTTTGGCACAAGAGCTCGTGGGATATGCCAGGAATCCTCTCCCCAGCCAAAGAATGGAACAGACCTCCAGCTGGGGATGAATTAACAGCCTGCTGAAGGCATGATGAGCACAGTTTCACAGGGCATGGCACCAGATTGGAATGTACACCGTGCTGAAATTGCAGTGAATCAAAGCTTCAAACTGAGTATTCACAAGAGGAGAGTATGTATATTTGGGGGACCAGTTGTATTGTTGCTGGAATACAACTGCAGAAATGAGAACCTATGAAACTCGCCATCGATCATGGTCAACCCATAAACTAAATGGCATACCTTCAGCCTCATCATCCACTACCCATACAGGATGTATTTATTGCCCGCTCATTCTCCATGCAACCCTAAATACCTAGGCTCTTTCCCTCTTGTAGAAAAACACGCACCTGGAAATTTCTGTCTCTTACCTCGAGCTCACAAAGCACAGCCGAATATAAAAATGATGATTCCTCTTTTTGCTGACACAAGAACCATGAGCATAAACAAAATTTTAAAAATGAACCAAATGACCGGGAAACCAAATCATTTCTCTATAATAACCCTGAACGTTAATGGCCTGAATTCATCAATCAAAAGACATAGACTGGCAGACTGGATTAAAAAGAAAGATCCAACAATATGTTGCCTGCAAGAGACTCACCTCATAGAAAAAGATACCCATAGATTAAAGGTGAAAGGATGGGGAAAAACATACCATGCACATGGACTCAGCAAAAAAGCTGGAGTATCCATCCTCATTTCCGATAATGTGCACTTCAAGCCAAAGTTAGTCAGAAGGGATAAAGAAGGTCATTTCATACTGCTTAAGGGAAGCATAAATCAGCAAGATATAACAATCATAAACATCTATGCCCCAAACAGTGGCTCATCTATGTATGTCAAACAAATCCTTCTCAATTTCAGAAACCAAATAGACCACAACACAATAATACTAGGTGATTTTAACACGCCGCTCTCACCACTGGACAGATCTTCCAGACAAAAATTGAGCAAAGAAACCATAGATCTCAACAACACAATCAATAATTTAGACTTAACGGACATTTATAGAATATTCCATCCAACCAAGAGTGAATACACTTTCTTCTCAGCAGCACATGGATCCTTCTCTAAAATAGACCATATATTATGCCACAAAGCTACTGTTAGCAAATACAAGAAGATAGAGACACTACTATGTATTCTATCAGATCATAATGGATTGAAGTCAGAAATAAATGAAAGAGTAAAACACAGAAACTATTCCAACATCTGGAGATTAAACAATATGCTATTATATGATGAATGGATAACAGAAGATATTAGGAAGGAAATTAAAAAATTCTTAGAGGTAAATGAGAACAAAGAAACATCATATCAAAACCTCTGGGACACTATGAAAGCAGTACTTAGAGGGAAATTTATTTCATGGAGCGCATTTAATAAAAGAAGTAAAACTCAACAAATAAACAACCTAACACTACAGCTCAAAGCCTTAGAAAAAGAAGAACAGAACAGCACCAAAAGTAGTAGAAGACAGGAAATTGTTAAACTCAGAGCTGAAATCAATGAAATTGAAACAAAGGAAACAATACCAAAAATTGACAAAATAAATAGTTGGTTCTTCGAAAAAATAAACAAAATTGATAAACCTTTAGCCACACTAACAAAGAGAAGACGAGAGAAAACCCAAATCACTAAAATTCGGAATGAACAAGGAAATATCACTACAGACAGGATGGAAATACAAAACATAATTAGAAGCTATTTTGAAAATCTATACTCCAACAAAATAGAAAATTTCGAAGACATCAACAGGTTTCTAGAGGCATATGAATTGCCTAAACTGAATGAGGAGGACATAAACAATTTAAATAGACCAATTTCAAGTACTGAAATAGAAGAAGTCATCAAAAGCCTACCAACAAAGAAAAGTCCGGGACAAGATGGGTTCTCAGCCGAGTTCTACAAAACCTTTAAGGAAGAGCTCATTCCAATACTTCTCAAAGTATTCCATAAAATAGAAGAGGAGGGAACCCTCCTAAACTCATTCTATGAAGCCAATATCACACTGATACCTAAACCAGACAGAGACTCATCAAGGAAAGAAAATTTCAGACCAATATCCTTAATGAACATTGACGCAAAAATTCTCAACAAAATTTTAGCAAATCGCATACAAAAACATATTAAAAAGATAGTGCACCATGATCAAGTGGGTTTCATCCCAGGGATGCAAGGTTGGTTCAACATCAGGAAATCAATAAACATAATTCACCATATTAATAGACTTAAAGTCAAGAATCACATGATTATTTCAATAGATGCAGAAAAAGCATTTGATAAAATACAGCACCCCTTCATGCTCAAAACACTAGAAAAAATAGGGATAGTGGGAACATTCCTTAATATTGTAAAGGCCATTTATGCTAAGCCCATGGCTAATATCATTCTAAATGGTGAAAAACTGAAAGCATTCCCCCTAAAAACTGGAACAAGGCAGGGATGCCCTCTTTCACCACTTCTATTCAACATCGTTCTTGAGACTCTGGCCAGAGCAATTAGACAAACCAAAGAAATTAAAGGGATACGAATTGGAAAAGAAGAACTCAAACTATCCCTGTTCTCTGATGACATGATTATATATTTAGAGGAACCTGGAAATTCCACCAGAAAACTCTTAGAACTCATAAGTGATTTCAGTAAAGTAGCAGGTTACAAGATCAATGCCCATAAATCCAACGCATTTTTATACATAAGTGATGAATCTTCAGAAAGAGAAATTAGGAAAACTACCCCATTCACAATAGCCTCGAAAAAAATAAAATACTTGGGAATCAATCTCACAAAAGCGGTGAAAGACCTCTACAATGAGAACTATACAACACTAAAGAAAGAAATTAAAGAACACCTTAGAAGATGGAAAGATCTTCCATGTTCTTGGATAGGAAGAATTAATATTGTCAAAATGGCCATACTACCTAAAGTGCTATACAAATTCAATGCAATTCCAATTAAAATCCCAATGACGTACCTTACAGAAATAGAGCAGGCAATTATGAAATTCATCTGGAAGAATAAGAAACCCAGAATAGCTAAAGCAATCCTTAGCAGGAAGAGTGAAACGGGGTATTGCAATACCAGATCTTCAACTCTACTACAAAGCAATAGTAACAAAAACGGCAAGGTATTGGTACCAAAATAGAAAGGTAGATCAATGGTACAGAATAGAGGACACGGACACAAACCCAAATAAATACAATTTTCTCATACTAGACAAAGGGGCCAAAAATATGCAATGGAGAAAAGATAGCCTCTTCAACAAATGGTGCTGGGAGAATTGGAAATCCATATGCAACAGAATGAAACTAAACCCATATCTCTCACCATGCACGAAACTAAACTCAAAATGGATTAAGGACCTCGGAATCAGACCAGAGACCCTGCAGATTATAGAAGAAAAAGTAGGTCCAAATCTTCATCTTGTTGGTCTAGGACCAGACTTCCTTAACAGGACTCCCATAGCACAAGAAATAAAAGCTAGAATCAACCACTGGGATAGATTCAAACTAAAAAGCTTTCTCTCAGCAAAGGAAACTATCAGCAATGCGAAGAAAGAGCCTACAGAGTGGGAGAATATCTTTGCCAATCATACTTCAGATAGAGCACTAATTTCCAGAATCTATAAAGAACTCAAAAAACTCTACTCCAAGAATTCAAACAGTCCAGTCAACAAATGGGCTAAGGAAATGAATAGACACTTCACAGAAGAAGATCTACAAGCAATCAACAAACATATGGAAAAATGTTCAACATCTCTAGTAATAAGAGAAATGCAAATCAAAACCACCCTAAGGTTCCATCTCACCCCAATTAGAATGGCGATTATCAAGAATACGAGCAACAACAGGTGTTGGCGAGGATGTGGGGAGAAAACTACACTCATACACTGCTGGTGGGGCTGCAAATTAGTGCAGCCACTATGGAAAGCAGTGTGGAGATTCCTTAGAAAACTTGGAATGG
Source organism: Sciurus vulgaris (assembly GCF_902686455.1). Taxonomy (NCBI): domain Eukaryota; kingdom Metazoa; phylum Chordata; class Mammalia; order Rodentia; family Sciuridae; genus Sciurus; species Sciurus vulgaris. The sequence goes on along the minus strand of NC_136477.1, from coordinate 67,393,030 downwards.
AACCACCATTTGACCCAGCTATCCCACTCCTTGGTCTATACCCAAAGGACTTAAAATCTGCATACTACAGAAATACAGCCACATCAATGTTCATAGCTGCTCAATTCACAAAAGCCAGACTGTGGAACCAATCTAGATGCCCTTCAATTGACGAGTGGATAAAGAAACTGTGGTATATATATACTATGGAATATTACTCAGCCATAAAGAATGATAAAATTATGACATTTGCAGGCAAATGGATGAAATTGGAGAATATCATGCTAAGTGAGATAAGCCAATCTCAAAAAGCCAAAGGACGAATGATATCGCTAATAAGTGGAGGTTGACACATAATGGGGGGGAGGGAAGGGTTAGAGTTAGGGTTAGGGAGGGGGGCAAGTATGGAGGAAGGAACTACTGTATAGAGGGTAAAGAGGGGTGGGAGGGGTGGGGGGAAGGGAAAAAAATAACAGAATGAATCAAACAACATTGCTCTATGTAAATTTATGATTACACAAATGGTATACCTTTACGCCATGTACAAACAGAGAAACAACATGTATCCCATTTGTTTACAATAAAAAAAAAAAAGAGCCTTGAGCACAGGCTTTCCCAAATTCACAACACTTTCCACTATTACCTACAATTTAAGCCAGTTGATCCTGGGATACGCAACAATAATCCCTGCAGTGTTTCTCCAGAGAATGACCATCAATGTTAACAAGATTCTACAAAAGAGCTCAGTTCCTCTTGTCACTGGAGCTCCAATGATATTGGGTGAGTAGGTTGTCAATGCCCTGTGAAAACCTCCTGAATGTTATCCATATAGGCAACCTGGGATTCAACCCCAACCCTATCTTTGTGCCCCAAGAAACCACAGGCAAGCCCCTAAAATGTAAAAGTGTCTGTAAGTTTAAAGGTACAAGGTCAGCTGTCTTTTGTGTTCGCCTCTTGGTTTTCCAGTAGACATTGAAGTACCCGTGGAAACTACTCTGGTGTGGAAGTCCCCTTGATTGGCAGAGAGTATAGCAGTGTGTCCAAGAAGCCAGGAGGGTGGCGGGTACAAGAGAGTTGTCACTTTGAATTTGCTGCCACTGAAACCTGGTACACAATGCACAGCCGAAGATGGTGCTGAAGAATTATCTTCATAGGCATACTGATGAGAGACCCGTGATCTCTGTCCTGAGAGAGAGTAGAGTGATTTTCTAAAACCAGTCCTCTGAATAAATGCAGGTGACTGTTGAGCACTGCTCACCTGCTTAGAACACAGTAGCTTGCTGAAATTCCAGTAGTTGCTGGAAGTTGGTTGCATGTGAAATTGGTGCAGTTTTAGAGGTTTCATTATTTTTGTGAATAGAGGAGAAAAGAAAAAAGAAAGGGAGAGACGATGGAAGGTCTGTATGGGTTGCATTTTTTAGTCATTTTCCCAATCGCTCAGTGCTGGGGACTCGAACCCCCACCTCCAGCATGCGAGGCAGGCACGCTACAAGTTGGGCGATATGGCCTGCACTGGAACACCTTCTCTGAGTTACAACACTTGATCACCTATGGCTTTAATTTTTGAATTCGTATGCAGAGAAGCAACCAGGACCAAGCAAACCATGTCCCAGGCATTCTTAATTCTCCTCTTCACAACAATCCCAGCAAGGAACTTTTTTGCATGTCCATACCCACGACTAAACCTTTGTGCTGAGGGAAATATTTTACCCCCCTTCATTAAGGACGAAAATGGAATCGCTGATTGATCCGTGAGCAGAGCAATGCATCAGGGATCCAAGGAACCCAGGAAAAGGGGCAGATTTTGGACTCTGTGGGATTGAGAACATTCTCAATTCGTGAATACCAATGGAGATATTGGGGATCCTTCACACATGAAACTAGCCATTACACTGAAACTCACGTGACATTTTCCTATAAATTGTTTTTTTTTTTCTTATTTTTCGTTTTGACTTCTTCTTTGAAAATTTTTCAAAAGCTGAGAGCTGTACTTAATGCACAAGCCAGATCAGGTGCTGGATCATGCCCATATTCTCAGGAATCGCTGACACAGAGGAAGTCTTGCCTCCTGTTCTGAGCCTGTTTTCCTCAGTAAACGAGATTCAGCAGTTTCACCAGATGCTCTTGGGAGATATAAACAGGGAAATGCATGTGTCGATGCCTCATATGATCTGGGATCCAAGAATCGAAACGTGGTGGCAAAAGAAAACTTTCCTCCTCCAATTTCTATCATCTCCTCGTTATGTTTTCAGTTATTACTCTCAAGATTTATTAAATACTGTTACGTGGCTAAAGTCATATCCTTGATCCTTCCTTCATTTCGTTGCAATCAATACCCCTCAGAAAAATGTAACCATTGTTTGCCAGTTTTCCTCTGACCTGAGAGCCATACATGGGAGAACTGGTCTAATCAAAGGGGAAGGAGCAGGCATTGGTCAGCGAGGATGTGAAGGGCCCGGGGTTTGGAAACTCCGATAGGAGGAGACACTTGATTGAACTCCCCAGAATGATTGCAAAGCCCTTGGCAACATGATCTTTCACGAGTGTGTCCGGTGAAATTGCGCCTGCACCCCTGATTCCACCTGAGGTCATAGAGAAGCGGAAAGAGAACTCGGAAGCTTCACGGTTCCCATGGCAAGCAGAGACCTTCCAGCTCCTGGCCGCTTCAAACCCACATTGAGGACATGCGGCGGCTCATCTCTGAGGGTAAGAGGACAGATGAATGGAGGGGGAGGCAGGGTCTTGCGTTTTTTGAGAAAGGAATCTATCCTCGTTGCCCGGGCGATGAGGAAACAGGTTGTAAGCGATAAAGAGCACCATGAGTGATTAATCTCCCCATATCCAGGCAGGACCAGGGAACCCATTGAAGTCTGAGAGCCCGCACTTCCACCCATGTCCACTAGGGGGCGCTGTGCTCCATTGGCCGCATCGTCCTTGCTGACAGGCAGCTCCTCTGGCTCCTGATGCAGGCTAATAGCCCCCATAAAATTCCAGTGGAACAAGCTGGGACCGAGGGCTGCTTGAGTGCACGTGGGTCAACAATCTCAGCACTGGCACCAGAGGATTTACAATCCGAGGCCACTCCTCCAGGACTGGGACAATTCGGGTTTTCTACAGAGTCAGGAAACTAGCATAGGGGCCTAGCAGCCACACGGAGAGATGGGTGGTGAGTGCTCAGCTCAGCAGAGCATGCAGTGCAGCACCATGGTTTAGGTGGTCATTGATTTGGGGCACATCACATTCCATCTGTCGGCTTTCTTCTCCTATCCTATGATGTCTGGAATGGAGACTGTGGGAACCAGGGATGTCTCTGATCCATGGGAAGATGAGTGACTCCTCGGCTGGCTCATGAAGATAGGAGGGAATCATTCACTCAGCATGTTAGAAGGAGGACAGCACGAACCTGACATGCAAGGAGAGTTGTCCTAATGCACACTCCATCTGCCATGCACCCTCTCCTTGGCTGCTGCCTTACAACTAGCCTGCACCCTGAAACATACCTACTGGGATAATTCCAGTGTCACATCACATCAAAACATGATGAAGAAATGTCTTGCCGCACTTTATTCACGAATGGTTCTTCTTCTTCACCAGACAAATACCACTTTGGCACAAGAGCTTGTGGGATATGCCAGGAATCCTCTCCCCAGCCAAAGAATGGAACAGACCTCCAGCTGGGGATGAATTAACAGCCTGCTGAAGGCATGATGAGCACAGTTTCACAGGGCATGGCACCAGGTTTGAATGTACACCGTGCTGAAATTGCAGTGAATCAAAGCTTCAAACTGAGTATTCACAAGAGGAGAGTATGTATATTTGGGGGACCAGTTGTATTGTTGCTGGAATACAACTGCAGAAATGAGAACCTATGAAACTCGCCATCGATCATGGTCAACCCATAAACTAAATGGCATACCTTCAGCCTCATCATCCACTACCCATACAGGATGTATTTATTGCCCGCTCATTCTCCATGCAACCCTAAATACCTAGGCTCTTTCCCTCTTGTAGAAAAACACGCACCTGGAAATTTCTGTCTCTTACCTCGAGCTCACAAAGCACAGCCGAATATAAAAATGATGATTCCTCTTTTTGCTGACACAAGAACCATGAGCACAGGCTTTCCCAAATTCACAACACTTTCCACTATTACCTACAATTTAAGCCAGTTGATCCTGGGATACGCAACAATAATCCCTGCAGTGTTTCTCCAGAGAACGTCCATCAATGTTAACAAGATTCTACAAAAGGGCTCAGTTCCTCTTGTCACTGGAGCTCCAATGATATTGGGTGAGTAGGTTGTCAATGCCCTGTGAAAACCTCCTGAATGTTATCCATATAGGCAACCTTGGATTCAACCCCAACCCTAACTTTGTGCACCAAGAAACCACAGGCAAGCCCCTAAAATGTAAAAGTGTCTGTAAGTTTAAAGGTACAAGGTCAGCTGTCTTTTGTGTTCGCCTCTTGGTTTTCCAGTAGACATTGAAGTACCCGTGGAAACTACTCTGGTGTGGAAGTCCCCTTGATTGGCAGAGAGTATAGCAGTGTGTCCAAGAAGCCAGGAGGGTGGCGGGTACAAGGCAGTTGTCACTTTGAATTTGCTGCCACTGAAACCTGGTACACAATGCACAGCCGAAGATGGTGCTGAAGAATTATCTTCATAGGCATACTGATGAGAGACCCGTGATCTCTGTCCTGAGAGAGAGTAGAGTGATTTTCTAAAACCAGTCCTCTGAATAAATGCAGGTGACTGTTGAGCACTGCTCACCTGCTTAGAACACAGTAGCTTGCTGAAATTCCAGTAGTTGCTGGAAGTTGGTTGCATGTGAAATTGGTGCAGTTTTAGAGGTTTCATTATTTTTGTGAATAGAGGAGAAAAGAAAAAAGAAAGGGAGAGACGATGGAAGGTCTGTATGGGTTGCATTTTTTAGTCATTTTCCCAATCGCTCAGTGCTGGGGACTCGAACCCCCACCTCCAGCATGCGAGGCAGGCACGCTACAAGTTGGGCGATATGGCCTGCACTGGAACACCTTCTCTGAGTTACAACACTTGATCACCTATGGCTTTAATTTTTGAATTCGTATGCAGAGAAGCAACCAGGACCAAGCAAACCATGTCCCAGGCATTCTTAATTCTCCTCTTCACAACAATCCCAGCAAGGAACTTTTTTGCATGTCCATACCCACGACTAAACCTTTGTGCTGAGGGAAATATTTTACCCCCCTTCATTAAGGACGAAAATGGAATCGCTGATTGATCCGTGAGCAGAGCAATGCATCAGGGATCCAAGGAACCCAGGAAAAGGGGCAGATTTTGGACTCTGTGGGATTGAGAACATTCTCAATTCGTGAATACCAATGGAGATATTGGGGATCCTTCACACATGAAACTAGCCATTACACTGAAACTCACGTGACATTTTCCTATAAATTGTTTTTTTTTCCTTATTTTTCGTTTTGACTTTTTCTTTGAAAATTTTTCAAAAGCTGAGAGCTGTACTTAATGCACAAGCCAGATCAGGTGCTGGATCTTGCCCATATTCTCAGGAATCGCTGACACAGAGGAAGTCTTGCCTCCTGTTCTGAGCCTGTTTTCCTCAGTAAACGAGATTCAGCAGTTTCACCAGATGCTCTTGGGAGATATAAACAGGGAAATGCATGTGTCCATGCCTCATATGATCTGGGATCCAAGAATCGAAACGTGGTGGCAAAAGAAAACTTTCCTCCTCCAATTTCTATCATCTCCTCGTTATGTTTTCAGTTATTACTCTCAAGATTTATTAAATACTGTTAAGTGGCTAAAGTCATTTCCTTGATCCTTCTGTCATTTCGTTGCAATCAATGCCCGTCAGAAAAATGTAAGCATATTTTACCAGTTCTCCTCTGACCTGAGACCCACACATTGAACAACTGGTCTAATCAAAGGGGAAGGAGCAGGCATTGGTCAGTGAGGATGTGAAGGGCCCGGGGTTTGGAAACTCCGATAGGAGGAGACACTTGATTGAACTCCCCAGAATGATTGCAAAGCCCTTGGCAACATGATCTTTCACGAGTGTGTCCGGTGAAATTGCGCCTGCACCCCTGATTCCACCTGAGGTCATAGAGAAGCGGAAAGAGAACTCGGAAGCTTCACGGTTCCCATGGCAAGCAGAGACCTTCCAGCTCCTGGCCGCTTCAAACCCACATTGAGGACATGCGGCGGCTCATCTCTGAGGGTAAGAGGACAGATGAATGGAGGGGGAGGCAGGGTCTTGCGTTTTTTGAGAAAGGAATCTATCCTCGTTGCCCGGGCGATGAGGAAACAGGTTGTAAGCGATAAAGAGCACCATGAGTGATTAATCTCCCCATATCCAGGCAGGACCAGGGAACCCATTGAAGTCTGAGAGCCCGCACTTCCACCCATGTCCACTAGGGGGCGCTGTGCTCCATTGGCCGCATCGTCCTTGCTGACAGGCAGCTCCTCTGGCTCCTGATGCAGGCTAATAGCCCCCATAAAATTCCAGTGGAACAAGCTGGGACCGAGGGCTGCTTGAGTGCACGTGGGTCAACAATCTCAGCACTGGCACCAGAGGATTTACAATCCGAGGCCACTCCTCCAGGACTGGGACAATTCGGGTTTTCTACAGAGTCAGGAAACTAGCATAGGGGCCTAGCAGCCACACGGAGAGATGGGTGGTGAGTGCTCAGCTCAGCAGAGCATGCAGTGCAGCACCATGGTTTAGGTGGTCATTGATTTGGGGCACATCACATTCCATCTGTCGGCTTTCTTCTCCTATCCTATGATGTCTGGAATGGAGACTGTGGGAACCAGGGATGTCTCTGATCCATGGGAAGATGAGTGACTCCTCGGCTGGCTCATGAAGATAGGAGGGAATCATTCACTCAGCATGTTAGAAGGAGGACAGCACGAACCTGACATGCAAGGAGAGTTGTCCTATGCACACTCCATCTGCCATGCACCCTCTCCTTGGCTGCTGCCTTACAACTAGCCTGCACCCTGAAACATACCTACTGGGATAATTCCAGTGTCACATCACATCAAAACATGATGAAGAAATGTCTTGCCGCACTTTATTCACGAATGGTTCTTCTTCTTCACCAGACAAATACCACTTTGGCACAAGAACTTGTGGGATATGCCAGGAATCCTCTCCCCAGCCAAAGAATGGAACAGACCTCCAGCTGGGGATGAATTAACAGCCTGCTGAAGGCATGATGAGCACAGTTTCACAGGGCATGGCACCAGGTTTGAATGTACACCGTGCTGAAATTGCAGTGAATCAAAGCTTCAAACTGAGTATTCACAAGAGGAGAGTATGTATATTTGGGGGACCAGTTGTATTGTTGCTGGAATACAACTGCAGAAATGAGAACCTATGAAACTCGCCATCGATCATGGTCAACCCATAAACTAAATGGCATACCTTCAGCCTCATCATCCACTACCCATACAGGATGTATTTATTGCCCGCTCATTCTCCATGCAACCCTAAATACCTAGGCTCTTTCCCTCTTGTAGAAAAACACGCACCTGGAAATTTCTGTCTCTTACCTCGAGCTCACAAAGCACAGCCGAATATAAAAATGATGATTCCTCTTTTTGCTGACACAAGAACCATGAGCACAGGCTTTCCCAAATTCACAACACTTTCCACTATTACCTACAATTTAAGCCAGTTGATCCTGGGATACGCAACAATAATCCCTGCAGTGTTTCTCCAGAGAACGTCCATCAATGTTAACAAGATTCTACAAAAGGGCTCAGTTCCTCTTGTCACTGGAGCTCCAATGATATTGGGTGAGTAGGTTGTCAATGCCCTGTGAAAACCTCCTGAATGTTATCCATATAGGCAACCTTGGATTCAACCCCAACCCTAACTTTGTGCACCAAGAAACCACAGGCAAGCCCCTAAAATGTAAAAGTGTCTGTAAGTTTAAAGGTACAAGGTCAGCTGTCTTTTGTGTTCGCCTCTTGGTTTTCCAGTAGACATTGAAGTACCCGTGGAAACTACTCTGGTGTGGAAGTCCCCTTGATTGGCAGAGAGTATAGCAGTGTGTCCAAGAAGCCAGGAGGGTGGCGGGTACAAGGCAGTTGTCACTTTGAATTTGCTGCCACTGAAACCTGGTACACAATGCACAGCCGAAGATGGTGCTGAAGAATTATCTTCATAGGCATACTGATGAGAGACCCGTGATCTCTGTCCTGAGAGAGAGTAGAGTGATTTTCTAAAACCAGTCCTCTGAATAAATGCAGGTGACTGTTGAGCACTGCTCACCTGCTTAGAACACAGTAGCTTGCTGAAATTCCAGTAGTTGCTGGAAGTTGGTTGCATGTGAAATTGGTGCAGTTTTAGAGGTTTCATTATTTTTGTGAATAGAGGAGAAAAGAAAAAAGAAAGGGAGAGACGATGGAAGGTCTGTATGGGTTGCATTTTTTAGTCATTTTCCCAATCGCTCAGTGCTGGGGACTCGAACCCCCACCTCCAGCATGCGAGGCAGGCACGCTACAAGTTGGGCGATATGGCCTGCACTGGAACACCTTCTCTGAGTTACAACACTTGATCACCTATGGCTTTAATTTTTGAATTCGTATGCAGGAGAAGCAACCAGGACCAAGCAAACCATGTCCCAGGCATTCTTAATTCTCCTCTTCACAACAATCCCAGCAAGGAACTTTTTTGCATGTCCATACCCACGACTAAACCTTTGTGCTGAGGGAAATATTTTACCCCCCTTCATTAAGGACGAAAATGGAATCGCTGATTGATCCGTGAGCAGAGCAATGCATCAGGGATCCAAGGAACCCAGGAAAAGGGGCAGATTTTGGACTCTGTGGGATTGAGAACATTCTCAATTCGTGAATACCAATGGAGATATTGGGGATCCTTCACACATGAAACTAGCCATTACACTGAAACTCACGTGACATTTTCCTATAAATTGTTTTTTTTTTCTTATTTTTCGTTTTGATCTTTTCTTTGAAAATTTTTCAAAAGCTGAGAGCTGTATTTAATGCACAAGCCAGATCAGGTGCTGGATCTTGCCCATATTCTCAGGAATCGCTGACACAGAGGAAGTCTTGCCTCCTGTTCTGAGACTGTTTTCCTCAGTAAACGAGATTCAGCAGTTTCACCAGATGCTCTTGGGAGATATAAACAGGGAAATGCATGTGTCCATGCCTCATATGATCTGGGATCCAAGAATCGAAACGTGGTGTCAAAAGAAAACTTTCCTCCACCAATTTCTATCATCTCCTCATTATGTTCTCAGTTATTACTCTCAAGATTTATTAAATACTGTTACGTGGCTAAAGTCATATCCTTGATCCTTCCTTCATTTCGTTGCAATCAATACCCCTCAGAAAAATGTAACCATTGTTTGCCAGTTTTCCTCTGACCTGAGAGCCATACATGGGAGAACTGGTCTAATCAAAGGGGAAGGAGCAGGCATTGGTCAGCGAGGATGTGAAGGGCCCGGGGTTTGGAAACTCCGATAGGAGGAGACACTTGATTGAACTCCCCAGAATGATTGCAAAGCCCTTGGCAACATGATCTTTCACGAGTGTGTCCGGTGAAATTGCGCCTGCACCCCTGATTCCACCTGAGGTCATAGAGAAGCGGAAAGAGAACTCGGAAGCTTCACGGTTCCCATGGCAAGCAGAGACCTTTCAGCTCCTGGCCGCTTCAAACCCACATTGAGGACATGCGGCGGCTCATCTCTGAGGGTAAGAGGACAGATGAATGGAGGGGGAGGCAGGGTCTTGCGTTTTTTGAGAAAGGAATCTATCCTCGTTGCCCGGGCGATGAGGAAACAGGTTGTAAGCGATAAGAGCACCATGAGTGATTAATCTCCCCATATCCAGGCAGGACCAGGGAACCCATTGAAGTCTGAGAGCCCGCACTTCCACCCATGTCCACTAGGGGGCGCTGTGCTCCATTGGCCGCATCGTCCTTGCTGACAGGCAGCTCCTCTGGTTCCTGATGCAGGCTAATAGCCCCCATAAAATTCCAGTGGAACAAGCTGGGACCGAGGGCTGCTTGAGTGCACGTGGGTCAACAATCTCAGCACTGGCACCAGAGGATTTACAATCCGAGGCCACTCCTCCAGGACTGGGACAATTCGGGTTTTCTACAGAGTCAGGAAACTAGCATAGGGGCCTAGCAGCCACACGGAGAGATGGGTGGTGAGTGCTCAGCTCAGCAGAGCATGCAGTGCAGCACCATGGTTTAGGTGGTCATTGATTTGGGGCACATCACATTCCATCTGTCGGCTTTCTTCTCCTATCCTATGATGTCTGGAATGGAGACTGTGGGAACCAGGGATGTCTCTGATCCATGGGAAGATGAGTGACTCCTCGGCTGGCTCATGAATATAGGAGGGAATCATTCACTCAGCACGTTAGAAGGAGGACAGCACGAACCTGACATGCAAGGAGAGTTGTCCTAAGCACACTCCATCTGCCATGCACCCTCTCCTTGGCTGCTGCCTTACAACTAGCCTGCACCCTGAAACATACCTACTGGGATAATTCCAGTGTCACATCACATCAAAACATGATGAAGAAATGTCTTGCCGCACTTTATTCACGAATGGTTCTTCTTCTTCACCAGACAAATACCACTTTGGCACAAGAGCTTGTGGGATATGCCAGGAATCCTCTCCCCAGCCAAAGAATGGAACAGACCTCCAGCTGGGGATGAATTAACAGCCTGCTGAAGGCATGATGAGCACAGTTTCACAGGGCATAGCACCAGGTTTGAATGTAGACCGTGCTGAAAGTGAGTGGTTCAAAGCTTCCAAACTGAGTATTCACAAGAGGAGAGTAAGTACATTTGGGGGACCAGAAATGCTGAACTGTATTGTTGCTGGATAAAACTACAGAGAAGAGACCCTATGAAACTCGCCATCGATCATTTTCAACACACAAACTCCACATCATACATTCAGCCTCATCATCCACTACAAATACAGGAAGTATCTATTGCCTGCTCATTCTCCATGCACCCCTAAATACCTAGGCTCATTAACTTTTTTAGAACAACATGCCCATGGAAATTCCTGTCTCTTTTCTCGAGCTCCCAAAGGACAGCCGAATATAAAAATGATGATTCCTCTTTTTGCTGACACAAGAACCATGAGCACAGGCTTTCCTAAATTCACAACACTTTCCCCTATGACCTGCAATTGAAGCCAGTTGATCCTGAGATATGCAAGAATAATCCCTGCAGTGTTTCTCCTGAGAAGGTCCATCAATGTTAACAAGATTCTACAAAAGGGCTCAGTTCCTCTTGTCACTGGAGCTCCAATGATATTGGGTGAGTAGGTTGTCAATGCCCTGTGAAAACCTCCTGAATGTTATCCATATAGGCAACCTTGGATTCAAGCCCAACCCTAACTTTGTGCACCAAGAAACCACAGGCAAGCCCCTAAAATGTAAAAGTGTCTGTAAGTTTAAAGGTACAAGGTCAGCTGTCTTTTGTGTTCGCCTCTTGGTTTTCCAGTAGACATTGAAGTACCCGTGGAAACTACTCTGGTGTGGAAGTCCCCTTGATTGGCAGAGAGTATAGCAGTGTGTCCAAGAAGCCAGGAGGGTGGCGGGTACAAGGCAGTTGTCACTTTGAATTTGCTGCCACTGAAACCTGGTACACAATGCACAGCCGAAGATGGTGCTGAAGAATTATCTTCATAGGCATACTGATGAGAGACCCGTGATCTCTGTCCTGAGAGAGAGTAGAGTGATTTTCTAAAACCAGTCCTCTGAATAAATGCAGGTGACTGTTGAGCACTGCTCACCTGCTTAGAACACAGTAGCTTGCTGAAATTCCAGTAGTTGCTGGAAGTTGGTTGCATGTGAAATTGGTGCAGTTTTAGAGGTTTCATTATTTTTGTGAATAGAGGAGAAAAGAAAAAAGAAAGGGAGAGACGATGGAAGGTCTGTATGGGTTGCATTTTTTAGTCATTTTCCCAATCGCTCAGTGCTGGGGACTCGAACCCCCACCTCCAGCATGCGAGGCAGGCACGCTACAAGTTGGGCGATATGGCCTGCACTGGAACACCTTCTCTGAGTTACAACACTTGATCACCTATGGCTTTAATTTTTGAATTCGTATGCAGAGAAGCAACCAGGACCAAGCAAACCATGTCCCAGGCATTCTTAATTCTCCTCTTCACAACAATCCCAGCAAGGAACTTTTTTGCATGTCCATACCCACGACTAAACCTTTGTGCTGAGGGAAATATTTTACCCCCCTTCATTAAGGACGAAAATGGAATCGCTGATTGATCCGTGAGCAGAGCAATGCATCAGGGATCCAAGGAACCCAGGAAAAGGGGCAGATTTTGGACTCTGTGGGATTGAGAACATTCTCAATTCGTGAATACCAATGGAGATATTGGGGATCCTTCACACATGAAACTAGCCATTACACTGAAACTCACGTGACATTTTCCTATAAATTATTTTTTTTCTGATTTTTCGTTTTGACTTTTCTTTGAAAATTTTTCAAAAGCTGAGAGCTGTACTTAATGCACAAGCCAGATCAGGTGCTGGATCTTGCCCATATTCTCAGGAATCGCTGACACAGAGGAAGTCTTGCCTCCTGTTCTGAGCCTGTTTTCCTCAGTAAACGAGATTCAGCAGTTTCACCAGATGCTCTTGGGAGATATAAACAGGGAAATGCATGTGTCCATGCCTCATATGATCTGGGATCCAAGAATCGAAACGTGGTGGCAAAAGAAAACTTTCCTCCTCCAATTTCTATCATCTCCTCGTTATGTTTTCAGTTATTACTCTCAAGATTTATTAAATACTGTTACGTGGCTAAAGTCATATCCTTGATCCTTCCTTCATTTCGTTGCAATCAATACCCCTCAGAAAAATGTAACCATTGTTTGCCAGTTTTCCTCTGACCTGAGAGCCATACATGGGAGAACTGGTCTAATCAAAGGGGAAGGAGCAGTCATTGGTCAGCGAGGAAGTGAAGGGCCCGGGGTTTGGAAACTCCGATAGGAGGAGACACTTGATTGAACTCCCCAGAATGATTGCAAAGCCCTTGGCAACATGATCTTTCACGAGTGTGTCCGGTGAAATTGCGCCTGCACCCCTGATTCCACCTGAGGTCATAGAGAAGCGGAAAGAGAGCTCGGAAGCTTCATGGTTCCCATGGCAAGCAGAGACCTTTCAGCTCCTGGCCGCTTCAAACCCACATTGAGGACATGCGGCGGCTCATCTCTGAGGGTAAGAGGACAGATGAATGGAGGGGGAGGCAGGGTCTTGCGTTTTTTGAGAAAGGAATCTATCCTCGTTGCCCGGGCGATGAGGAAACAGGTTGTAAGCGATAAAGAGCACCATGAGTGATTAATCTCCCCATATCCAGGCAGGACCAGGGAACCCATTGAAGTCTGAGAGCCCGCACTTCCACCCATGTCCACTAGGGGGCGCTGTGCTCCATTGGCCGCATCGTCCTTGCTGACAGGCAGCTCCTCTGGCTCCTGATGCAGGCTAATAGCCCCCATAAAATTCCAGTGGAACAAGCTGGGACCGAGGGCTGCTTGAGTGCACGTGGGTCAACAATCTCAGCACTGGCACCAGAGGATTTACAATCCGAGGCCACTCCTCCAGGACTGGGACAATTCGGGTTTTCTACAGAGTCAGGAAACTAGCATAGGGGCCTAGCAGCCACACGGAGAGATGGGTGGTGAGTGCTCAGCTCAGCAGAGCATGCAGTGCAGCACCATGGTTTAGGTGGTCATTGATTTGGGCACATCACATTCCATCTGTCGGCTTTCTTCTCCTATCCTATGATGTCTGGAATGGAGACTGTGGGAACCAGGGATGTCTCTGATCCATGGGAAGATGAGTGACTCCTCGGCTGGCTCATGAAGATAGGAGGGAATCATTCACTCAGCATGTTAGAAGGAGGACAGCACGAACCTGACATGCAAGGAGAGTTGTCCTATGCACACTCATCTGCCATGCACCCTCTCCTTGGCTGCTGTCTTACAACTAGCCTGCACCCTGAAACATACCTACTGGGATAATTCCAGTGTCACATCACATCAAAACATGATGAAGAAATGTCTTGCCGCACTTTATTCACGAATGGTTCTTCTTCTTCACCAGACAAATACCACTTTGGCACAAGAGCTTGTGGGATATGCCAGGAATCCTCTCCCCAGCCAAAGAATGGAACAGACCTCCAGCTGGGGATGAATTAACAGCCTGCTGAAGGCATGATGAACACAGTTTCACAGGGCATGGCACCAGGTTTGAATGTACACCGTGCTGAAATTGCAGTGAATCAAAGCTTCAAACTGAGTATTCACAAGAGGAGAGTATGTATATTTGGGGGACCAGTTGTATTGTTGCTGGAATACAACTGCAGAAATGAGAACCTATGAAACTCGCCATCGATCATGGTCAACCCATAAACTAAATGGCATACCTTCAGCCTCATCATCCACTACCCATACAGGATGTATTTATTGCCCGCTCATTCTCCATGCAACCCTAAATACCTAGGCTCTTTCCCTCTTGTAGAAAAACACGCACCTGGAAATTTCTGTCTCTTACCTCGAGCTCACAAAGCACAGCCGAATATAAAAATGATGATTCCTCTTTTTGCTGACACAAGAACCATGAGCACAGGCTTTCCCAAATTCACAACACTTTCCACTATTACCTACAATTTAAGCCAGTTGATCCTGGGATATGCAACAATAATCCCTGCAGTGTTTCTCTTGAGGATATCCATCAATATTAACAAGTCTATAAAAGGGCTCCATTCCTCTTATCACTGGAGCTCCAATGATATTACTTGAGTAGGTTGTAAATGCCCTCTGAACCTCCTGAATGCTATCAATACTGGCAATCTTCAAATCAGCCCCAAATCCTAACTTTGTTCACCAAGAAATCACAGTCACGCCCCTGCAAAGCAAAGGTGTCAGAGACGTTAGAGGGACAAGAGTAGCTGTCTTTTGTGTTCACCTCTTGGTTTTCCAGTAGACATTGTTGTACATGTGGAAAGTGCCCTGGGGTGGAAATCCCCTTCATTGGCATAGATTATTGTAGTGTGTCCAAGGAGTTTGGGGAGTGCCAGGTACAAGTGCAGTTGCCATTTTTATTTTCCTGCTACTGAAACCTGGTGCACAATGCACAGCTAAAGATGGTGCTGAAGAATTATCCTCATAGGCATACTCATGAGGGTCCCATGATCTCTCTCCTCAGAGAGAGTTGAGTGACTTCATGGAACAACTACTCTGAAGAAATGCAGGTGACTGTTGAGCACTGCTCTCTTGGAGCACAGTAACCTGCTGAAAGGTGTCGGTGGAATTGGGTTGCATGTAAAATTGGTGCTGTTTTAGAGTGTCGATTCCTTTGGTGACAAGAGGAGAAAAGAACAGAAAAAGAGAGATGAAGGAAGGTTGGGAGGCTCAGAATTGGTTGTGTTTGTTTGTTATTTCTGCAATCTCACAGTTCTGGGAACTGAACCCGGTCCTCAAGCATGAGAGGCAGGCACCCTACAAGTTGGGCTATATGGCCTGCACTGGAACACCTTCTCTGAGTTAAAACACTTGATTACCTACAGTCTTAATTTGTGAAATTGTACGCAGAGAAGCAATCATGTCCAAGCCAAACCATGTCCAATGAATTGTTAATTCTCCTCTTCACAACAATCCTGCAAGGCACTTTTTTGCTTGTCAATAACAAGCCTAGCCCTGTGTCCTGAAGGAAATATTTTACCCCCCTTCATTAAGGACGAAAATGGAATCGCTGATTGATCCGTGAGCAGAGCAATGCATCAGGGATCCAAGGAACCCAGGAAAAGGGGCAGATTTTGGACTCTGTGGGATTGAGAACATTCTCAATTCGTGAATACCAATGGAGATATTGGGGATCCTTCACACATGAAACTAGCCATTACACTGAAACTCACGTGACATTTTCCTATAAATTGTTTTTTTTTTCTTATTTTTCGTTTTGACTTTTTCTTTGAAAATTTTTCAAAAGCTGAGAGCTGTACTTAATGCACAAGCCAGATCAGGTGCTGGATCTTGCCCATATTCTCAGGAATCGCTGACACAGAGGAAGTCTTGCCTCCTGTTCTGAGCCTGTTTTCCTCAGTAAACGAGATTCAGCAGTTTCACCAGATGCTCTTGGGAGATATAAACAGGGAAATGCATGTGTCGATGCCTCATATGATCTGGGATCCAAGAATCGAAACGTGGTGGCAAAAGAAAACTTTCCTCCTCCAATTTCTATCATCTCCTCGTTATGTTTTCAGTTATTACTCTCAAGATTTATTAAATACTGTTACGTGGCTAAAGTCATATCCTTGATCCTTCCTTCATTTCGTTGCAATCAATACCCCTCAGAAAAATGTAACCATTGTTTGCCAGTTTTCCTCTGACCTGAGAGCCATACATGGGAGAACTGGTCTAATCAAAGGGGAAGGAGCAGGCATTGGTCAGCGAGGATGTGAAGGGCCCGGGGTTTGGAAACTCCGATAGGAGGAGACACTTGATTGAACTCCCCAGAATGATTGCAAAGCCCTTGGCAACATGATCTTTCACGAGTGTGTCCGGTGAAATTGCGCCTGCACCCCTGATTCCACCTGAGGTCATAGAGAAGCGGAAAGAGAACTCGGAAGCTTCACGGTTCCCATGGCAAGCAGAGACCTTTCAGCTCCTGGCCGCTTCAAACCCACATTGAGGACATGCGGCGGCTCATCTCTGAGGGTAAGAGGACAGATGAATGGAGGGGGAGGCAGGGTCTTGCGTTTTTTGAGAAAGGAATCTATCCTCGTTGCCCGGGCGATGAGGAAACAGGTTGTAAGCGATAAAGAGCACCATGAGTGATTAATCTCCCCATATCCAGGCAGGACCAGGGAACCCATTGAAGTCTGAGAGCCCGCACTTCCACCCATGTCCACTAGGGGGCGCTGTGCTCCATTGGCCGCATCGTCCTTGCTGACAGGCAGCTCCTCTGGCTCCTGATGCAGGCTAATAGCCCCCATAAAATTCCAGTGGAACAAGCTGGGACCGAGGGCTGCTTGAGTGCACGTGGGTCAACAATCTCAGCACTGGCACCAGAGGATTTACAATCCGAGGCCACTCCTCCAGGACTGGGACAATTCGGGTTTTCTACAGAGTCAGGAAACTAACCTAGAGGCCTAGCAGCCACATGGAGAGATGGGTGGTGTGTTCTCAGTTTAGTAGAACATGCAGTGCAGCACCATGGTTTAGGTGATCATTGATTTGGGACACATCACATTCCATCTGTCAGATTTAACTTTCTAATGTACAAGTCTGGAAAGGAGACAGTTGGAATATGGGATGTCCATGTTCCATGTGAAGGTGAGTGGCTCATCTGGTGTCTCATGAAGAGAGGAGGTGGTCATTCAGTCAGCATGTTGGATGGAAGACAAGTTGAACCTGACATGCAAGAAGAGTTGTTTTGTGCTCACTCCAACTTCCAGGCACCTCCTCCTTGGCTGCTGCCTTACAACTAGGCTGCACCCAGAAACTTACCTGCTGGGATTTCTCCAGGAGAACATCAAATTACCACAAGATGAAGAAATGTCTTGCCAATCTGTATTCACAAAATATTTCATCTCCTTGACCATACAAATACCTCTCTGTCGCAAGGACCTGTGGGAAATTGTCATGAGTCCTCTAACCATCCCTGGGAGGGAGCATAATATAAGGGGGGGGATGAATTAACAGCCTATTGATGGCATGATGAGTACAGTTTCACAGAGCGTAACACCAGTTTTGAACATAGAACATATTGAAAGTGGAATGGTGCAAAGCTTCCAAGCTGAACATTCAAAAGTGGAGTGTAAGGTCCTTTGTGAGGCGAGAGAAGATGATGGCATTGATGTTGTCAAATAACTTCTGAGAAGAGACACTATAAAACTCACCATTGTTCATGGCCAACCCTCAAACTCCCCGACATATATTCAGCCTCATCAGACACTACAAACACAGGATGTAGTTATTGCTTGTTCATTCTCTATGCAACCATGAATACCGACCATCATTCCCCTTGTTAGGATAACAATGCCCTTTCAAATTCCTGTCTCTTTTCTGTTGCTCCCAAAGGACAGCCTAATATACATATGCTGAATCTTTTTTTTTTTTTTTCTGGCACAAGAACCATGAGCATAAGCTTTCCCAACTTCACAGCATCTTCCCCCAGGACCCACAATTTAGGCCAGTTGATTATGGGATTTTTAACACTAATCCCTGTCTCTCCAAATGAAGAGTGCACCACATTCTCAGAAAGATAATCACCAAAATGTCTATGAATATTCAAGTGTGATGACCCTACATTTGCAAAACATGAACATCAAAGCCGAAGTTGTTCCATAATAAGCAACATTTTAATAGAATTACTGAGAAGGATATGGGATCTCAAGAATTTGCAAATTGTCAAATCTGATTTCTTTCTTGACATGTTTCTATCCACCAACAACATGCCATATGCCTAATGTCTCTGATTTCCTTCTTCCAGTGTGATTTCTTGCAAACATGGGCTCTTTGTGATTCTTTACCCCCCAAAGCACAATGCATTAATTCTCAGATCGGTGGTAAACATGAGAACAACTCACATTCTGACTTGTTTTTATGCCACACCCAATTCTA
Organism: Sciurus vulgaris; assembly: GCF_902686455.1. NCBI lineage: Eukaryota > Metazoa > Chordata > Mammalia > Rodentia > Sciuridae > Sciurus > Sciurus vulgaris. The sequence goes on along the minus strand of NC_136477.1, from coordinate 67,374,406 downwards.
CACTGCATCTCTTGAGGACGTCCATCAATATTAATGAGAGTGTATTAAAGGGCTCCATTCCTCTTGAAAGTGGAGCTAAAATTGTGATGGGATGACAGATCTGTCTCCATGAGAATGTTACAGGCCAGACTCTAAGGGAAATGACTGAACAGACTCCATTTTGCTCTGAGACTCCATGTTATGTAGGAAATAAGCTTCTCCCATTGGAACACCCTGCCTCTGTGCCCATCATCAGTTACTTGGTGTGACATGTTTAATAATATACGATGGCAACTCCTATGTAGTAAACAATTGCTCTCTTTTGATTCCTATTTCTCCTAAACAATGTACCATGTAAACAGTAATTGTGTGGATGTTAGCAACCATTCTTTAGTTTGCACCTAGGTGACCAATTACCCCTCTGTCAATGTGGGTCAAAATATCCACTTCCCCTTCTGTCAATGATCTCATGATGTTAATGTGTAATTTTTAATCATAGCAACAGACACTTATGATTAATGTGATTTTTGGTATAATAACCCCTACAACCCTGTGGTCGGGGCTATTCTCCCAATAGCCATTTTTTGGGGCATTGTGTGAGATAGTCAGCTGGCCGGCTTAATAAGGACTCTCAAATTTGGACTTCTCAGTGGTGATCAGTCTGAGAAAATCTTTATATTTGAATAAAACAGGTTTGATTAAAAATTAACCTAGGTGCACCAGATCAAGTTGCACCCCAAAAAATTTGGAGGCCCCAGCAAGATCCTCACTGCCTGGTGGGTAACCACTGCTCACCATTGACCTGAAAACTCCTGTGAAGGGGAGAGGCCACAATGTTGCTCCTAGGGGAAGGCCTCTGAGAGATGTTCCTCATCCGCAGGCTGCACGATCTGTGGAGCCCTGCCCCAGGACTGAACCAAATTCTCTGAGTCACTGGTTTCTGCACCCCTGGGGGACCGGTAAGTCTCTTTCTGGTGGATCTGCATCTGGGAACTCTGAGGAAGGCTGGATGCAGCATTACTTCCCGAGTCTGGGACTGGCAAGACGTTGCTTAGTTCCTTTGGTCTGGAATCTGGAGTGGCCACTTATCTGTGTCTTTGGTGTTTTTTCTTTTTTGTGTTTGTCCTTTTCTGTTTTTTTTTTTTTTTTTTTTTTTTTTGCCCTTAAGTGTAAGCATGGGTCAGTCTCCCCCATATCAGTCATATACTCCCCTCCGGAGCATGTTAACTAATTTCCAGGAATTCCAGAAGAGAGCCAGTGACTATGGGACCCGCTGCGATGTCTTTTCACACTCTAAATTCTGTGAGAGAGAATGACCAATTTTCAAGGTCAGATGGCCCCCTCAGGGGACCACCAAATTGTCTTTGGGCAGTCTAAACATCCTGATCAAATGTTTCATAGTCAAATTTGGAAAAACAAATTGTTAAAAATGTTTTTAACCATGTTCACTAAAGCTTACATTAAAATATAAATTGTTGCCAATTGGAACTTCCAACTATTGGAGTTGGTCCACCAAAATGCCAGGCTAAAATTTTGATGGCTGCTATCCAAGAGACCATAAAAACTGGTTTAGAACATGACCCCAACCTGAGGGGGCTCTCCCAGGAGACCAATGGAAGCAGGTCCCTTGCTGTCTCTTCAGGAAACTCCTTCAGGAAGGGATAGGGCATAATCTTGTCTATATTCTCTTAATTCTTTTTCATCTCAGGATGGAGGCCAAAAAGACTTTTAAAATTCTATTTTTGGGCTGGGGAGATAGCTCAGCTGGTAGAGTGCTTGCCTTGAAAGCACAAGGCCCTGAGTTCGATCCCCGGTATCGCAAAAAAAAAAAAAAAAAAAAAAATCTATTTTTCTTGAGTTCATAATTTTGATCTGGTGCACCTAGTTTAATTTTTAATCAGACCTATTTTATCCAAATATAAAGATTTTCTTAATGCTCTGTTTCATTCAGAGGCCAGTTTTCAAGGGTTAACTCTCAGTCTAATGGGTTTTAAGAAATAAGCTATAAGGTCTTTGTCCATCTGTTTATTTTATGTATATGTACACCGGTGTATTGTCATGTCTACATATATTTGGTACCAAAATTGACATATGAGCTGATAAACTAAAATTTAAAAAATGGATCCAAATGTTTTTGATTCACATGATTTGAAAGGTTTTTAAATTGGGTAAACAAAAATATGGCTTTCAAGTTACTAACACAGTTCTGTTTCCAGGTGGTAAAAAATACATAAAATGATAATTTTTTAAAATGTCTAATATCCATTGTTTCTAGGTTTTTCTTCAACAGGAAAGAAATGACTGATATGACTCAATACAATTCTCTGATAACTTTGCTTTTAAAAATAACTAAATTAGATTTAACATATATGGGATTGATCATAGATGTGTTTGTTAGAGACTTAAAACATTTTTGGTGTTTTCATAAATTGGTAAATAAGAAAAGGGTTTAAATTTACTTTATGTTATCACTAAAAACATGATTACTAAAAGTCTTAACAGGTATTATTCTATATAAAGGGTCCAAAAGTTTCAACTGTATTTAAATAAAGTTCTCTAAGTAACAAAGTATTTCATCAGATTTAAAATGGAGTAATTTATCAAAATTCAGAAATTTATAAAGGTTGTTTCAGAATATGAATTTTTAAAATAGGATCAACAGATAAAAACATTACATGGTTTTAGATATAAAAATATATTTAATAAAAATGTTTCTAGATAAAAAAGCCTTTATGTGATAAAATAAGGCTGTAATACATCTAAGTAAACAACAAGTGTCTAAGTGATTAAAAAATGTTAATTAAGAGTAAATTTTAAAAGGTTTACATGTATATGTAAGTAACACAAGAGTTAAAACTATTCAAGGTTTTTTCCTAAGGTCAAATATTAATATACTGATATAAACCAAATTTCAGTCTATATGCTAAAATGACCAATAATTCTGAAAGCATTAATTTACTCTTAACATTATATCTGTTATGTTTTATTCTCTAGAGCAACTAGTCTTAACAATTAGAGGTTTGTACAACTCTGGTTATACAGCAACTGTTAGAGTGTTGTACTACATTACAAAGTCTAAATTTTCTTTAAAAGTTAAACATGGTTAATAGAAAAACATCAATGTAATTATGATTCTATTATTCTTATTCATATATTAAATGTGTTCATATCTTCCAGATATGCAAGTCTTTAAAAGGTTTAAAAGAACATTTTATCAAGCTGGTGTTCTCCACTTAAAGTTGTAATGATAATTTAAAACTTATCAGAATAAGAAATTTTATTGGGGATTTATTTATATCATTTAGTGTTCTCTAACTGGACCTGAACCTTATGTTACCTTCTGCACTGGGATAAAATGTAAATGTTCTTCTAAGAGATAAGGAGAGTCTGATTTGTTTAAAAGTTAATATCATAAAACAGAAAAATCATTTTGCCACTTTACTAAACAAAAGGAAAGTTAAAAGCTCTCTCAGCTTTCTTTGATTCATGTTTTAGGTGTAATATCATACTGTGTTAATTGACATGCATATAGACTTAGGAAACAATATATGTAAACTTTATAAAATGATGTAAGAAAAGATAAAGATCAGCTTCAGAACTAGACTGCTTTACATAAGATTTACGAAGAGCCCTGCCTTACCTGAGATAAGGCTCTGCTTCCTACCTTACTACATGTTACAATGACTCCAAAATAAGTCAGACTTCAGCTCATTAGTTATATTCTAAAGATTGATTTTTTCTTATAAAAATTACTGTGATCTCAAACATGGAATATAATATATAGCTCAGCCAAAATTTAAGATAGCTGTTACACAACTAAATATGTTTTTACTATTGTTAATTCCATTTGGTATATTCCTTGTAAACTCTGTAACTTTTGACTGATTAATGTTTTACAGAGGTACTACTTTAAGAACAATCTAAATTAATTTGTGACAATAAGTCATCACCTATAGGACAGATAATATAGACCCCAGTTTAATAAAAATTATTAAATAACTGTAAAGTCATAGACATTAAAGTTAAAACCCAGTATTCTTACTGTATGACTGGTGAAACTGACTTGCTGGATGTTTAAGATCAAAATCTAAAGATTGAGATTAAAATAAAGGGGTCAAGAGAATCAATATTTGGCTCTTGCCCTCAGAGTCAACCTAAACCCAGGGAACAAGAGAACTTCTCTAAGGAGCTTTGCAACTCTGGGCCACACAACCTTCCAATCAGGGAGATTGATGAGGCCACTAGAGAATGAAAAGCCAATCAGTTCACCTACTGCAGAGGAGGGTCCTTGGGAAAGGGAGCCATTGCTAATGCTTCCAAAGTAAGCCACCTCACCACGGAGGCCCTACCCGGTGAATGGCACTAAAGGAGCTAAGAAGCTGCTCTCAAGTTCCCCAAGAATGACCCCTGTGAGAACTCAGCTGACTCTTAACAGCAGATAGGAACAAGGTCAATTTAACCAGCTTGGTCTTAAACACCTAGCAAAACAGTTAAAACCAAAACACAGTCATTCCTGGACATTTAAAAAACTAAACAAGTTATTTTAATGTAGCTTGAGATGTACACTTGTGGTAGACCCCCTCAAAATAAGTAAGACTAAAGGTAACAAAAAAGGTTCTTAGACAAAAATACCTGATAACTATCAAGAGAAACTGCCAGAGTTATAAGTTTTTATTCAGTTTAAGGCCTACAGATCATCTAACCTCCAGTACAGGTAGACTTGATTAATGTTTGCTAGTATGATTCTCTAACCCTAAGTAACAAAAATAAAGGGATCTCTAATAAACAAAAAGATCATGCCAGTAAAAAAATATTTTACAAAAATCAGGTGACATTAAGTAACTTAACTAAATGTTGTGCTTACATTCCTGATAACTCCAACAGTGTTAAAGATTTACAATTGAGGGCTTATCCTCTCCAGACTTGTTAAGCTTTGTTAGGCCTTTTTATGGGAACAACCTCTCAGCTCTTCCACCTCCTGGTAAGAGATTATTCATTTCTATCAGCTTCATGATATTCATTGACATGTTCCAGATGCTATTTATTTTGCACTCATGGTTTTTTGTTTCTTTCATAGAACAAGACTTTAACCCCTAGAAGGGAACTTTTTACTGCTTGCCCCACCCCACATCACCCCCTCTCAGCTTGAAGCAGCAAGAGTGGTCATTGCCCTTTTTCCTTACAGCAGTAAAAAGCCTCTAAAATTAGAGGGGTAATGATAAGAATTTTAAAAGACAGTCAATATAGATAGGTAAATTGGGTTAAATTACAAAAATAAGAGCCAGTTTGGGTCCAGAAAGTTGGAGGCAAATGACCTCTGAGAGATTAAAAGATTAATGCTTCCAGAGCCCTTCCTCCACCCTTACCAAGACCCTTCTCCTGTTCTAACCTGTTATTAAGTCTCTGTAATAGATTCAACTTATAAGAAAATGAGCCCCAAGAGACCACTGATTTCCAACACCCATTTCAGTCAGAAGACTATGTCTACATCAAATTGTTCCAGAAAGGACTATCACCTGGCTTAAATGGAAGGGAACTTACTCACAACATGGGTTCATCACATGTGAGTCAAGACAACAGAAAAGTGGAGAGCCCTCAGAGACCCCAACCACCATCTAAAGATAAGACTGAAAAAATATTAATTGTGTTTTTTCTCTTGCTTGGACTATGTCAGGAATAACTCTGTGCTTAACCGTTCAACTTTTTGAGATTGCCAAATGGGCTAAATTCTGTATACTATTATTATGGGGAGGGATAAAAGGAAAATATGTGGCTAATATCTAAACAAGCAGCCCCTATCTTAGTTCCCCTCCTAGTGGAAATAGGTATAATGGGTTCCACAGCTATAGGAACCACTGCACTGATTACTGGAAATCAGAATTTCAAAACTTTAAGTAGACAAACAGATTTGGATTTAAATATGTTAGAGATAAAATCCAGTCTGTTAAGCTAATGGTGTTGCTTCATGAGAATGTTACAGGCCAGACTGTAAGGGAAAAAACTAAACATACTCCATTTTGTCCTGAGACTCCATGTTATGTAGGAAATAAGCTTCTCCCATTGGAACACCCTGCCTCTGTGCCCATTATCAGTTACTTGGTGTGACATGTTTAATAATATACAATGGCAACTCCTATGTAGTAAAGAATTGTTCTCTTTTGATTCCCACTGCTCCTAAACAATGTACCATGTGAACAGTAATTGTGTGGATGTTAGCAAGCATTCTTTAGTTTGTACTTAGGTAAGGGTCATTTTGACCCACTTCCCCCTGTGTCAATGATCTCATGATGTTAATGTGTAATTTCGAATCATAGCAACAGACACTTATGATTAATGTGAATTTTGGTATAAGAAACCCTACAACCCTGTGGTCAAGGCTGTTCTCCCAATAGCCATTTTTTTTTAACATTGTGTGAGATAGTCAGCCGGCCACCTTAATAAGGACTCTCAAATTTGGACTTCTCAGTGGTGATTGGTCTATTCTTAAGTTGTGCCCCATAACAAAATGGTATTGGAACAGTTGGTTGTAAATCCCTCGTGATCCTCCTGAATGCTATCAATATAGGCTTAATTCAATTCAGCTCCAAATCCTAACATTATTCACCAAGAAATCACATGCAAGCCTCTGCAAAGCAAAAGTGCCAGAGAAACTCCAGGGACAAGAGCAGCTGTCTTTTGTGTTCACCTCTTGGTTTTCCAGTTGACATTGAGTTTCACGTGGAAAGTGCTCAGGTGAGGAACTCCCCTTCTTTTGCAGAGAATGTGGGAGTGTGTCTAAGAAGTCTTGAGAGTGCCAGATACAAGTGCGGTTGTCATTTTGAATTTTCTTTCACTGAAACCTGATGCACAATGCACAGTTGAAGAAGGTACTGAAGAATTATCCTCATAAGCATACTCTTGAGAGACCTGTGATCTCAGTCCTAAGAAGAGTAGTGTGAGTTCGTGGAACAAGTACTCTGAAGAATGCAGGTGACTGGGCAGCACTGCTCTCTTGAAGCGCAGTTGCCTGCTGCAAGGTATCAGTGGAAATGGGTTGCATGTGAATCTGGTGCTGTTTCAGAGTGTTGATTCCTTTTGTGACTAGAAGAGAAAAGAAAAGGAAAAGGGGAGAGGATGGAAGTTTGAGAGGCTCAGAATTGATTTCATTTGTTTGTGTGTTATTTCCACAATCCCACAGTGCTGGGGACTCGAACCCATGTTTCAAGCATGCGAGGCAGTCACTCTATGTGATGGGCTATATCGCCAGCACAGGGATGGATCCTCTGAGGTACAAGCTTGATCACCACAGTCTTAATTTGTGAAAATATGCAGAGAAGGAATCATGAAGGAGCCAAACAATGTCTAAGGAATTCTTAATTCTCCTCTTCACAACAATCCAGCAAGGGACTTTTTTGCATGTCAATACCCAAGGTCTATTTTTGTGTTCTGAAGGAAAGATTTTTCTCCTCTTCATTTAAGGGTGAAACAGGCTGTAACTGATTGATCTGTGAGCACAGAATTATATCAGAGATCCAAGGACACCAGGAGTAGGGGCAGAGGCAGACTATGTGGGATTGTGCAGATGTTCAATTGGTGACTACGAATAGAGATATTAGGGATCATTCACACATGAATACCTAGTCATTACATTCACAATCTTCTGACTCTTTCCTCTATAGAATATTTTTTTCTTAATTTTCCTTTTGACATTTTCTTTGAAAACTTCTAAATAGCAGAGAGCTCTGCATAATGCACAAGCCAATTCTGGTGCTGAATCTTGGCCATAATTTCAGGAATGGGTGAGGCCAGGAAGTTTTGCCTCCTGTGCTAAGCCTTTTTCCCTCAGTGAGGCAGTGCTTCAGCGATTTAGCCAGATGCAGTTGGGTGATGTATACAGGCAAAGGTATGTGGTGATGGCTCTTGGGGTCTGGGGTCCCAGATCCAAAATGTTGTGGCAAAAAGAAAACATTCCTCATGCAGTTTCAATCTTCTCCTCGTTATGTTTTCAGTTATTACTCTCAAGATTCATTACAGACAGATAAGTGGCTGAAATTCACATCTTTGATCCTTCATTCATTCAGTTGCATTCAGTTCCACTCAGAATATGTAAAAATTCGGTAACTTTTCTCCTGTGACATGAGAGCCATACATGGGAGAACTCATCTAATCAAAGGTGATGGAGAATGCATTGGTTAGTTAAGTTGTGAAGGGCGAGGGCTTTCTAGGCTCCGGTAGGAGAAGGCACTTGGTTGCACTCCCCAGAGTGTTTGTAAAGCCTTGGGCAACATGGTATTTGATGAGTGGCTCCCGCGACATGGTGCCTGTGCCCCAAATTCCCCCTGAGGTCACAGAGGAGCGGCCTGAGGGGACAGTGGCTTCAAGGTTCCCATGGCAACCAGAAACCATTCTGCTCCTGGCCACTTCAAACCCACATTCAAGACATGCTGCAGCTCAGCTGTGAGGGTAAGAGGATAGACAATTGGAGCAGGTGCCAGGGTCTTGCATCTTTGAAAAAGTGATTTTATCCTTGTTGCCTGGGTGATGATGAACCAGGCTCTAAGCGGTATGGAGCCTCGTGTATGATAAATCCTTCCATGTCCAGGCAGGACAAGGGATCCCACTAAAGCCTGACAGCCCACACATCCACCCAGGCCCACTAGGTGGTGCTGTGCTCTGTTGGCCGCACATTTCAAGCTGACAGCCCACTCGCCTGGCTCCTGCTGCATACTCTTAGCCCCCAGAAGGCCCAGTGGAACAGGCTGGGACCAAGTGGAACAGGTTGAGAGCACGTGTGTCAATAATAAGTCTAATGTTTGTGTAGTCCAGAGCACCTAATCATGCTATACATGCTACCCAGGTTGATGGAGCTACTCATGTCATAAAGTTTAGTAAGTTCATAGAAGATGCAAACACCATAGAAAGTATATTTCTCACAATATCCTTAGTATGCACTAAATGCTATATGTTAGCATTTATAACCATTATAGAAAATGCCTTGTGGCTTTTAATAATAACTTTATCAATTATTTTGGATCCAAAATTAATAGTTTCCTTGATTACTTTCAAGTTTATATACTATGGAAAATGTGCCCTCTTAAACTAATATAAAGACTGTCCTGTTGTCTTTCAATATTAATGTTGCATTTATACTATAGCATCAAAAAGTGCTAAAATTGCTATCTTTGATCTTTCATAATAATATGATTTCCATTCTATATAATCTAATCCTAAAAAATAACTGTCTTTCCTGAGACCCTTAATAAGAATATGATAAAATTGTGCCCTTTTAATGTAATTGCTACTATGCGGTCTTTTGTAATAAAGAAATTCTTACACTACCATGTTAAACTAATACAGTTGACTCCCTTGTCCCTTAAAAATGATTATAATTTTCATAGTAGACATATAAACATATAATAGCTACCCTGTGGACTTCAACATTAATACAATATCCCTACTATGGCCCCCAAATGTAACAGAATATAACTGATATATCCATACATGGGCATAAAACCTGATAGAGAGCTGTTATGTGTTCTTTAGTATTAATGTATTTCACCTATTACAACATCAAAAATGGACATAAGAGCCATTCAGAGGACTCAGATATGGTATCCAAAGTATAGTATCCACTGTAAATATAGAAACTGTGTTGTAGTCTTTAAATCGAATGTGTTACTCCTATCTAGACTCTAAAACTATTATGCTAGATCCATGTACTTTTAAATATGAATATGACATGCATATTATGGTTTCTAAAGCCAATGAAATGTATGTTCTATGACCTTTAATCTTACTCTATAACATCCTTTACATAAACCCTGAAACCAATATAAAAAGTTCCTTGTGAATTTTAATATTTATTTAATACTCAATATAATATCTAAAACCAATAAACAGGTGCTCTGTAGCATTTAAGGTTAGCATAAAATTTATATTATACAACCTTAAGATGATCAAATATCTGCACTGTAGCCATTAAGCTACTAAGATATTCATGATATAGTATTACAATTAATGCATTAACTACCATGTTGACTTTAATCCTAACACAATATGTATACTTGAGCTTCTAAATGTGACCTAAATATTTATCTGTGGCCTTCAATACTAATGTGATATATATACTATTACATCTCAAACTGATGTGATTGTTGCCCTGTGCCCTTTAATATTTATGTAATACTCATACTATAGCAAGTACAACTAATATAAATTCCCTGAGGTTTTAATACTTGTACATTATCCATAGTTCAGCACTTAATATAATAGCTTCCATATACCTTGGATATTGGAAGATGTGTGCTATAGCATCTATAACAAATATAGTAGCCTACCTGTAGTCCTTTATACAAAAATATTATCAATGATAAAGCATCTCAAGGTAATATAATATCTGCAATATGTTATTGATCATAAGTAATACCCATATTACAGGATCCAAAACTGATATTCTAGCTGTACTGTGAACTGTAATTCTATTATGGAATATGGAATCCATACTACAGCATCTATGGAGTGGTATTAATATCTTTTTCTGACAGCTGAACATGCCCATTGCATCTTGATCCTCAAGCAATACTGAAAAATGAAAAGATGTGTATAAGTGTGTTCTCATCCACATGCCCCACCCAATTGTAACAGATTTTAGGTGGAATGATCCATGCATGTATGAATTTAAACATGATAATATAATGATATGCAGTCCCTGGATTCTGATCCTTATGCCAAGGATCACTCTGACTTTATCTTTGATTGATCTGTAATTTCTCATCTCAACACTGAGAAATCTGGGTCATAGCTTCTGCCATGCATTTAATTCATTTTTCCTTTATGAGAAATATGCTCATTATTGCTCCAGATTACATAATCTAAATTAATAAAAACAAAGAAACAAATTTGGTCTTTAGCCCCAGTTCCTGGAGCAGAGTTCCTCAAATCCTAATATTTAGTAAGCAATAATGGTGGTAAGTACATCTTTAATGCTAACATTAGATGGTTGACTATGATTCCTAGCATGGGGTCCCTATATCTTGAAGAATGTTTAGGGTGATAAGAAGGTCTTTGCTTTAATAAGGACTCTTGTTAGGTCTCTAGAGCAGCATCAGGATAGAGGATGGTTGTGAGGAAAACCAAGCCCTGAATATAATCTTGCAACTTTCAGTTCCTCACCTATCTTGGGGAAAGAAGCTGGATTATAAATTAATATCCATCAGGCCTAGAAGACTAAGGCATCCACAAATGCCTGTACAAGATGTGATCAAGGATTTTATGAACACAACAAAGCACAGGAAGGTTATTTCCCCCAAACTCCATGTGGACAGATTCTCCTATACTCAGGACCCTCCTGAGTCTCACCCTGTCCACTTCCTCTTCTGACCATAATTTTGCCTTTTCTAGAATGTAAACAAACATGGGTCATACAGCATGTTGTCTCTTCAGCCAGGTTTGCTACATCTTGCAGCAGAATAGATAGTATGAATCTGTATCTCTGTAGCTTTGTGGTTCACTCCTTTTTATTCTGGATTTGTTGAGCACTCAGATATGGAAAGATATATGGATATTTTATCTGCTCAGCATCAAAAGTTCTGATATCCATAATGACATCATAGTTTGGTTTGACATGCTTCCTTAGAGCAATTTTCCAAATGCAGAAAAATTATGGGGATCCTGGCCAGAGACTAGACTTATTTTGCCTTAAAAAGCACTGGCACATCATCTCAAAAGTGGCTGTGAAGTGTATTTCCAGTAAGTTCTGGTGACCCAAATTCTACAGCTTTTGGTGTAATGACTCTTCTTAGAGTTTACCAATGCTAATTGAAGTGCCAAACTACCTATCATTTTAATTTATGAGATCTGTGTTTTTCTGTCATCTATATGATGGTTCACCTCTCTCGTAAACACACTGTAGACCCCAGAGGATAATTTGCATTCATGCTTCTTGAAGTATTTTACAAAAAAAATGAAGGTCAACTGGAACCACAAGTATGTGGGCAGCATCAGTGACACAAGCAAATGGCCAGAATGGATCTCCATTTTCAATGCCACAGAATTACCACAACCCTCATGACTTCAGTTCTGAGTCATCACTGCAATCCTGGGACCAGAGCTGGCTCTGGAGAGGGCATGTGAAGGAGAAGGAGAAACACCTGCAGGTGTTAGAGATGTTCTCCAAGTCCAGGGCTGCTCCTAGTGAGCCTCACTTGGGAGCATGCAGAGAGATAAGACAGAGAACACATTGAGTCCAAGATGCAAATTCCCAGAAGGTTCCATTATTTAAAAAAAGGGTCAAAGCATGCCCAGTAATTGAAATGGTATAGGAGGCAACTGATCAAGTCTTGTAAAAAACGTGGTCTCCATCCAATTTCTTTATTGATGTCCCATCACCAATAAAGCAACTGCATGGAAACTTTCCTCAACCATACATAGGGATCCCTGACACTGGCAATTTGGCCCTTCAGATCTGAGATGCAGGTTTGCATCTGAGACCAGTCAAGTGGCTCCTTAGTCCCAGGGTCTATGTGTCAGGATCACCATGCCTTGAGTGCAAAGGTACCAATACAAGAATCTGAGGAAGGGCAGATGGAACCTGTGCTGCTTTGATGCCCCTCACTAACCTGAAGGTAGAAGTCAATGTCTCTGGGATGTGTTTACAGGGTGTCCTGATCTCAGGCTATCATTGGCTGTCCTGGGTTCCATACTCTTCCTTTAAACATTGCATTTGCCTAATTTGGATTCCAGTAAGAAAATTGTGGTCATGCATATATCATTTGAAAATGTATAATTTTTTCTAGGTGGGTCTAGCTGTGAGCAAATTGTAGTTTTAAAGTAATATATATTCTTGTTTTTTTTTTCTATTGAGAATTTAGCACGCTACACCTTTGTGTTGGATGCTTGTTTAGAAAGAGAATACTACAGCACTCAGATCAGGGTGCTTCAGTGATTGAAACTGGCATTTCTGTGCTTTAGAATGTAAAAGCCAGCACTGGGCTGACTCAGTACAGATTCATGTTGAGAATCTTGGTACAAAGGTGTGTTTGAAGTAGAGGACTAACACTTGGGTAGGCTTTATTGATATAGTTGTTCATGGGACTTATTTATTAAAACAGTGAACCTGTTTCCAGTTCAATTAAACCCTGCTGGAACCCAGAATTTATCACCCCTTCTCTGTGCTTTCTTCTTTGCCCTGTTTTACAGAGTTAAGATCCCAGCAGAGCAATTTTGAGACACTTTTCCAGGAGTGGCCAACAAAGATAAATTATCACCAGCTGTCCATGTTACCTTAATGGTTGTTTATAGTGCCATGGAAACTGATGGAACTTTGGCCTATTTAATGGTCTCATCAGGCATGCACTGACTCATTCGTGACTCTTCCTCCTCCCTGAAGTAAATTAGTGGAATAGAAAATGTTATCACCTAATGCCATAAGATGAATTCCTGTAGGAGTAGGAAATGAGGGGAGAAATATCCATGCCTTTGACTTCTACCAATTTAAAAAACAGGGATCATTTCCTCTTTTCAAATTGACTGGAGCCTCAGTGCGTATCAAACCCAGAATTATTCATAGTTGCAGATTTTCATTCCATTGATTCATCACCATTTGTTATTCCCCAGTAAATTTCAAAGAACACAAAAGCAGCTAGAAATGCCTTATCCTGGGAACTTTTCCAAAGGGGCATTTGTGCATATGTGTGTTGATTTTTAATTCTTTTCAGGTCAGTTGACTATCATCTGTCTCTCACCTTTGGTGTGAAGGTAATGAGCAGCAACTTAGCTCCATGTGCACAAGGAAGATTGTCCTGAGTCTCCTGTAATTGTTACTTAATGCTTGAATTTCCTTAGGAGAAGGGAAAGATATCACATTGTGTTTCATTCAACAATGAGGACAGGTAGCTAAGTGAAGATGCATTTGGTTAGTGAGTATCCTGTGCAAGGAGTGGTCTCCTATTCCCTTTTCAGTCCTCAAAACTATATTGTCTGTCCTTCTCTCTGCTCCAGTAGCCTTAGATATTTAAACAATACTGCCTTCTGAGATGCTTCTTTGTTTTTACTGCTGGGGCCTTCTTTCCAAATTTTAGTTGAAAGTGTAGGAGAAAACTCTGTCTTCAACTACACACACAGAAAAAAAAAAAAAAAGGATGTGGCTTGCTTCTGCTCTGAGAGAAGCATTGTAGTCTTTCCCTAAAGACATGAAGAAAATGCAGTCCTCTCTTATGGTTGTGACCATGCTATTGGGCAAATTTTTGGCCAATTAACACCATCCTTGCTTCTTGATATAACAGGTGCATCAGTGAATCTTTTAACCAAAATATTTTCACCTACATGAGGTACTTAGAAATGGAAGTCCAGAAATTCCAGCTCCTTGCCTCTTCAAAGTGTCCCCCAGCATCTGCCAGGTGCCACACCAAATTTTTCTGCAAAGCTCTAGAATCCCAACAGTGCTTTATGGTCTAGATATATGGAACCATTTAGAAACAATACTTTCCATGACTCCACCTTCAAAGTGAAATCTCATGACCCTTGCTGATTTCTGTTTCTTTGAAACCAGATGCTGATGTAGATTCAATAAAAGTACAGGGAGCTACAGAACTTTGGCACCAGGATGCTGTGGGGATTGGGATATCTTGTAGTTTAAGCATTTTATACAATGGGAAGAGACATTTAGACAATTCTACATTGTACAAGAGGCTATATCATTGGGAGGCTATCTCTGTAAATCAACCATCGAAACCCTTCCATTGGTGCAGAGTGGAAACATGGCCAAGAGAGGAGCTCACTTACTCTCTTTCACTGTGGGACTTCAGTTATAGTAGACTTGCATGTCATCCTCTGTTCTTCATCTTCTTTTTTTTACTGTAAACAAATGGCATACATGTTGTTTCTCTGTTTGTACATGGTGTAAAGGCATAACATTTGTGTAATCATAAATTTACATAGAGCAATGTTGTTTGATTCATTCTGTTATTTTTTCCCTCCCCCCCACCCCTCCCACCCCTCTTTACCCTCTATACAGTACTTCCTTCTTCCATACTTGCCCCCCTCCCTAACCCTAACACTAACCCTTCCCTCCGCCCCATTATGTGTCATCCTCCACTTATTAGCGATATCATTCGTCCTTTGGCTTTTTGAGATTGGCTTATCTCACTTAGCATGATATTCTCCAATTTCATCCATTTGCCTGCAAATGCCATAATTTTATCATTCTTTATGGCTGAATAATATTCCATTGTATATATATATACCACAGTTTCTTTATCCACTCATCAATTGAAGGGCATCTAGGTTGGTTCCACAGTCTGGCTATTGTGAATTGAGCAGCTATGAACATTGATGTGGCTGTATCTCTGTAGTATGCTGATTTTAAGTCCTTTGGGTATAGGCCAAGGAGTGGGATAGCTGGGTCAAATGGAGGGTCCACTCCAAGTTTTCTAAGGAATCTCCACACTGCTTTCCAGAGTGGCTGCACTAATTTGCAGCCCCACCAGCAATGTATGAGTGTACCTTTCTCCCCACATCCTCGCCAACACCTGTTGTTGCTTGTATTCTTGATAATCGCCATTCTAATTGGGGTGAGATGGAATCTTAGGGTGGTTTTGATTTGCATTTCTCTACTACTAGAGATGTTGAACATTTTTCCATATGTTTGTTGATTGCTTGTAGATCTTCTTCTGTGAAGTGTCTATTCATTTCCTTAGCCCATTTGTCGACTGGATTATTTGAATTCTTGGAGTAGAGTTTTTTGAGTTCTTTATAGATTCTGGAGATTGGTGCTCTATCTGAAGTATGATAAGCAAAGATATTCTCCCACTCTGTAGGCTCTTTCTTCGCATTGCTGATAGTTTTCTTTGCTGAGAGAAAGCTTTTTAGTTTGAATCTATCCCAGTGGTTGATTCTAGCTTTAATTTCTTGTGCTATGGGAGTCATGTTAAGGAAGTTTGGTCCTAAGCCGACATGTTGAAGATCTGGACCTACTTTTTCTTCTATAAGATGAAGGGTCTCTGGTCTGATTCCGAGGTCCTTAATACATTTTGAGTTTAGTTTTGTGCATGGTGAGAGATATGGGTTTAGTTTCATTCTGTTGCATATGGATTTCCAATTCTCCTAGCACCATTTGTTGAAGAGGCAATCTTTTCTCCATTGCATATTTTTGGCACCTTTGTCTAGTATGAGAAAATTGTATTTATTTGGGTTTGTGTCCGTGTCCTCTATTCTGTACCATTGATCTACCTTTCTATTTTGGTACCAATACCATGCCGTTTTTGTTACTATTGCTTTGTAGTAGAGTTGAAGATCTGGTATTGCAATACCCCCTGTTTCACTCTTCCTGCTAAGGATTGCTTTAGCTATTCTGGGTTTCTTATTCTTCCAGATGAATTTCATAATTGCTTGCTCTATTTCTGTAAGGTACATCATTGGGATTTTAATTGGAATTGCATTGAATTTGTAAAGCACTTTAGGTAGTATTGCCATTTTGACAATATTAATTCTTCCTATCCAAGAACATGGAAGATCTTTCCATCTTCTAAGGTATTCAATTTTTTTCTTTAGTGTTGTATAGTTCTCATTGTAGAGGTCTTTCACCTCTTCTGTGAGATTGATTCCCAACTATTTTATTTTTTTCGAGGCTATTGTGAATGGGTTAGATTTCCTAATTTCTCTTTCTGAAGATTCATCACTTATGTATAAAAATGCATTGGATTTATGGGCATTGATCTTGTAGCCTGCTACTTTACTGAATTCACTTATGAGTTCTAAGAGTTTTCTGGTGGAATTTCCAGGTTCCTCTAAATATATAATCATGTCATAGGTGAACAGGGATAGTTTGAGTTCTTCTTTTCCAATTCGTATCCCTTTAATTTCTTTGGTTTTCTAATTGCTCTGGCTAGAGTCTCAAGAACGATGTTGAATAGAAGTGGTGAAAGAGGGCATCCCTGCCTTGTTCCAGTTTTTATGGGGAATGCTTTCAGTTTTTCACCATTTAGAATGATATTAGTCAAGGGCTTAGCATAAATGGCCTTTACAATGTTAAGGAATGTTCCCACTATCCCTATTTTTTCTAGTGTTTTGAGCATGAAGGGGTGCTGTATTTTATCAAATGCTTTTTCTGCATCTATTGAAATAATCATGTGATTCTTGACTTTAAGACTATTAATATGGTGAATTATGTTTATTGATTTCCTGATGTTGAACCACCCTTGCATCCCTGGGATGAAACCCACTTGATCATGGTGCACTATTTTTTTAATATGTTTTTGTATGCGATTTGCTAAAATTTTGTTGAGAATTTTTGCATCGATGTTCATTAAGGATATTGGTCTGAAATTTTCTTTCCTTGATGAGTCTCTGTCTGGTTTAGGTATCAGTGTGATATTGGCTTCATAGAATGAGTTTGGGAGGGTTCCCTCCTCTTCTATTTTATGAAATACTTTGAGAAATATTGGAACGAGCTCGTCTTTAAAGGTTTTGTAGAACTCAGCTGAGAACCCATCTTGTCCCGGACTTTTCTTTGTTGGTAGGCTTTTGATGACTTCTTCTATTTCAGTACTTGAAATTGGTCTATTTAAATTGTTTATGTCCTCCTCGTTCAGTTTAGGCAATTCATGTCTCTAGAAACCTGTTGATTTCTTCGAAATTTTCTATTTTGTTGGAGTATAGATTTTCAAAATAGCTTCTAATTATGTTTTGTATTTCAATCCTGTCTGTTGTGATATTTCCTTGTTCATTCCGAATTTTAGTGATTTGGGTTTCTCTCTTCTCTTTGTTAGTGTGGCTAAAGGTTTATCAATTTTGTTTATTTTTTCAAAGAACCAACTATTTATTTTGTCAATTTTTTGTATTGTTTCTTTTGTTTCAATTTCATTGATTTCAGCTCTTAGTTTAACTATTTCCTGTCTTCTACTACTTTTGGTGCTGTTCTGTTCTTCTTTTTCTAGGGCTTTGAGCTGTAGTGTTAGGTCGTTTATTTGTTGAGTTTTACTTCTTTTATTAAATGTGCTCCATGAAATAAATTTCCCTCTAAGTACTGCTTTCATAGTGTCCCAGAGATTTTGATATGATGTTTCTTTGTTCTCATTTACCTCTAAGAATTTTTTAATTTCCTTCCTAATATCTTCTGTTATCCATTCATCATGTAATAGAATATTGTTTAATCTCCAGATGTTGGAATAGTTTCTGTGTTTTACTCTTTCATTTATTTCTAACTTCAATCCATTATGATCTGATAGAATACATGCTAGTGTCTCTATCTTCTTGTATTTGCTAACATTAGCTTTGTGGCATAATATATGGTCTATTTTAGAGAAGGATCCATGTGCTGCTGAGAAGACAGTGTATTTGCTCTTGGTTGGATGGTATATTCTATAAATGTCCTTTAAGTCTAAATTATTGATTGTGTTATTGAGATCTATGGTTTCTTTGTTCAATTTTTGTCTGGAAGATCTGTCCAGTGGTGAGAGATGTGTGTTAAAATCACCTAGTATTATTGTGTTATGGTCTATTTGGTTTCTGAAATTGAGAAGGAGTTGTTTGACATACATGGATGAGCCACTGTTTGGGTCATAGACGTTTATGATTGTTATATCTTGCTGATTTATGCTTCCCTTAAGGAGTATGAAATGTCCTTCTTTATCCCTTCTGACTAACTTTGGCTTCAAGTCCACATTATCGGAAATGAGGATGGATACTCCAGCTTTTTTGCTGAGTCCATGTGCATGGTGTGTTTTTCCCCATCCTTTCACCTTTAGTCTGTGGGTATCTTTTTCTATGAGGTGAGTCTCTTGCAGGCAACATATTGTTGGATCTTTCTTTTTAATCCAATCTGCCAGTCTATGTCTTTTGATTGATGAATTCAGGCCATTAACATTCAGGGTTATTATAGAGATATGATTTGGTTTCCTGGTCATTTGGTTCATTTTTTAAATTTTATTTATTTATTTGTTTGACACAACTTGTTTCCTCCTTTACTTGACAATTCCTTTCAGATAATTCCTCCCTTTGCTGATTTGCTTCTTTGTTTTTCATCTCTTCCTCATGGAATATTTTGCTGAGAATGTTCTGTAATGCTGGCTTTCTTTTTGTAAATTGTTTTAGCTTTTGTTTATCATGGAAGGATTTTATTTCATCGTCAAATTTGAAGGTAAGTTTTGCTGGGTATAAGATTCTTGGTTGGCATCCATTTTCTTTCAGGGCTTGAAAAATGTTGTTCCAGGCCCTTCTAGCTTTTAGGGTCTGGATTGAAAAATCTGCTGATATCTGTACTGGTTTCCCCCTGTATGTAATTTGGTTCTTTTCTCTCACAGCCTTTAAAATTCTGTCTTTATTTTGTATGTTCGGTATTTTCATTATAATGTGCCTTGGTGTGGGTCTGTTGTAATTTTGTGTATTTGGAGTCCTATAAGCCTCTTGAACTTGATTTTCCATTTCATTCTTCATATTTGGGAAATTTTCTGATATTATTTCATTGAATAAATTGTTCATTCCTTTGGCTTGTTTCTCTAGGCCTTCCTCAATCCCAATGATTCTTAAATTTGGCCTTTTCATAATATCCCATAGTTCTTGTAGATTCTGTTCATGATTTCTTACCATCTTCTCTGTTTGTTCAACTTTGTTTTCAAGGTTAAAAATTTTGTCTTCAATGTCTGAGGTTCTGTCTTCCAGGTGTTCTATCCTACTGGATGTGCTTTCTATGGAGTTCTTAATTTGGTTTATTGTTTCCTTCATGTCAAGGATTTCTGTTTGGTTTTTTTTTTCAATATCTCTAACTCTTTATTGAAAAGATCTTTTGCTTCCTGTATTTGCTCTTTTAACTGTCGATTGGTGCGATCATTCAATGCCTGCATTTGCTCTTTCCTCTCATCATTCAGTGCGTGCATTTGGTCTTTCATCTCATTGTTTGCTTCCCTGATCATTTTAATTATGTACATTCTGAACTCCTTTTCTGTCATTTCTTCTGCCATGCTGTCATTGGGTTTTGTTGATGTAACCTCTAGATTTGTTTGCAGCATTTTCTTTCCTTGTTTTCTCATATTGTTCAGGTATCAGTGGACCGCTGAGATATTGCAGATGTCCTCTATTGACTTACAATGTCCCTGAAGATTTCTATATATATCCCCCCTTAGCCTTCAGTAGGCTGAAGTCTTGGAGGAAGTTGATAATGCGGTGCTCCACAAGGAAGCTGCCTTTCTAGGAGTGGTGGCCTTCAGGTGGGGTATAATCCCTGCTAGTGGGCAGAGGTGCCTCCACTTGTTGACCAATGGTCATCCAACGGGGACCTTGGCTCTAGGCTGAGGCAAGGCCTGTTTGGGCCTGAGTCTCTGGTTTTACCGTCCTTGTGGGGAAACCTCACCCACCAGGGAAGACTTACACAGTGGTGAGGTCTCGTTGGTCAGTTCCCTCCTAGAGGTTCCCCTCAATTTACAGCTACCGCCTGGGCTGGGCTGCCTTCCTCTGCAACGTTCCCAGGGGCCCGGCCCTACCTCCAGGGCCTGGGAGCCTCACCCTTTGCAGATGAATCTCCTTAGGCTGCCCCTCCTCAGAGAATCTGCCCGCAGGCCTGGAACCTTCGCTCCGCCCTAAGCCTGTCTCTGTGCGGCTCTTCCACCAAGAAGCCTCCTAGATCCTGGGACCCTGCTCTGCACCTAATCGCCTGGCTATGCGGCCCCTCCTCTGAGCAGCCACCTGGGGCCCCGTACAATCGCTCTGAGTCCCAGAGACCCGCCACACGCCTCTTCCTCCAGACAGCTGCCCACTATTTGGTGCAGTCACTAGGAGTCCAAGAAAATCACTGCGTGCCTCCTCCTCCCACCAACCACCCGTAGCCCTGGGCAATCAATCACTCCGAGTCGAAGTGACCTTCCCCGTTCCTCCTCCTTCTCCAGATAACCCCCCGGGTGTTCAGGAGTGGTCGCTCTGAGTGGCTCTGAATCCACGTGACCCACTGCACGGGTTCTCTGGGCAACCGCCCGGAGCTCTGGTGCAGCCACTCAAGACCAAGCGACCCACCATGCTTCTCCTCCAGGCAGCCCCCCTGTGTTCAGGAGCTGTCACTTTAAGTCCAAACAACTCACCACTCGCCTTCTCCTCTGAGCAGCAGCCTGGAGCGCTAATGCAGTCACTGCAAGTCCAAACGACCCGCCGCACTTCTCCTCCTCCTCCTCCTCCTACTCCTCCGGGCTGGCCCCGGTGTTCAGAAGTGGTCTGAGTCCAAACAGCTCACCACACAGCCCCTCCTCTGGCAACCGCCTGTAGCTCTGGTGCAGTCACTCCGAATCCAAGCGGCCACGTTCCTCCTCCTCCACCTCAGGGCAGGCCCCGGTGTTCCTAGTCCACACAGCTCTCCTCGCCACTCCTCCCCTGGGCAGCCGCCGGAGCCCCAGTGGTTGCTCCGAGTCCCAGTGCTGTGCTGAGCAGCCTCCTTTACGGCGCTCCCAGTTGTCCGAGTTCACTGCTCCAGCGGGGGGAGGGGTGTCTCACCGGCAGCTCTACTTCACAAAGTTTCCTGCGTTCCGGGACCACCGACCCATTCGGGACGCCTTCCCAACGCGAGAGAGTCACCCGGCTGCTTTGAGTTGGTCCCAAGTGTCTCAATATCTCCTCTTTTGAATCCTGAGTCCTGGAGCAACATGAAATGCAGCCACCCTGTGGGCCACCATCTTGAAACCCTCTCTTCTTTTTTTATTCCAACTGTATCTTTGTGCATTGCAACACATGACTCTAGTGTTAGGTTTTCCCATGGAGTACATTTATGTATGTGCTCATATATCTGTTGACAACTTCAAAAGCAGATGCTAGAATAATCCCTGGAGATGTTGGGAAGCTATGAGGGCCCTGCAATGCATAATGACTTCTTCAGGACCACACACATGAGCAGAAAGAGGGGATGGGTCTGAACCAAGCTCTGTCTCCTCAAACCAGGAGAGCTTGCTACACTAGACCTATTTGGGGACCTGATCCAGTGTATGTTGGTGTAACTTTGTCCACTTGTGCATTTGTCATGGGAAGATGAGAGCAGCCTACATTGCATGGAACTTGTGGAAATATCTTACATGAGAAATGGTCCCAGGTAAACAGTCCCCAAGAAGTGACTTCATTTATTTGCAATGGAACACATACACGTGGAACCCAATAGGTAGGCATTCACAGTTTACATACAGTCCTATTCTGCTCATTTTTGTTGAGACAGCAAGTTCAGAGCCATGAGTTCTTGTTGCCTACTGATCTGTGGATGCTCAGGTATTAGAAAAACTATGAGTAAGGACCTTTCCTGATTGTTGAAGCACTGAATCAATGCTGGGTTTCAAAAACTCTGGTGATTTTTCCCATACAGAGCAGAGTTGAGACAGGAGAGGCTATTGCAAGTGAGTGGAGGCTAGCCCCCCCACACAGATTCCCATTTTTGATAACCCCAAACTTAACAGGAATTTTTGTTTGTGTGTGTTTGTGGTGTGTGTGTGTGTGTGTGTGTGTGTGTGTGTGTGTGCTGATGCATGTCTGGTGTTTGTATATATTTGTGTTTGTGTGTTTATGTGTGCATGTGTGATATCACCTGAGAATATGAAGGGAAAATCTTTTGTTCTGTTTTCCCTTGACACTCTGACTACTGTTTCTCTGTTAAAATATCCCTTTTGGCTTCCCCAACCTATGGAGAAGATGCCATAGATTCATCACTGGATGTGTCCTGTGTATTTGAAATCTTCCTAGCACTCATCATGCAAGACCTTGTAGATTGCCCACACCTGGCCTGCAGAAAGGAAAACCACATATGTCCATTGATGACACACTTCTAAACTTCTGTTGGTGATACCACTGTTTACCGGTGACAAGTTCGTCTCCCTCTATTGTTGAAGTTTGAACACTAGAGACGCATGCCAAGACAAGCATATTAAGCAGGTTTTATTTTAAAAGTAATAATAATGCAGACTTCTTCCTGGAGGGAGAATGGGAACATGGCTGATATGGTAAAGTCCCATGAAGTGAGCATAACCTACATCTTTTAGAGGTTAAGGTCTCTTTTTACTTCAGTTCTCTCCCCCACCTTATCTCTCCTTCCTGCCTACATGACTAGGCCTGGTTTTTCAGATGAGATATAAAAAGTGAGAGGTGGATAGGGCAGGGGGAGGGACAAAGTGATTCAGCGAGGCAAGGGCCAAGGGCGCATTAGGGCAGGTAAATTTGGTAATCAGTGTGCTCTGGAGATCCTTAACATTCCTTTCTCTCAGGGGCTGTATTCCACTTCCATGGGCACATGGCTTCCATGGCCTTCATTTTCTCGATTTGACCTGATCCCCTATTTCTATATTAACTGCCTGTCCCCAATTCTGGCTTCATTGGTATGAAACTCTCCTGCCAGATATCAAAGAGGAATGATTTCAAAAATAAATTGAGTGGTCTTTGGATCAAAATGAGGGTTTCTGCCTCAAGAGTGTTCAGTTGGGAGGCAATTTAGTGAAAGAATAGACAAACACCAGGTTCCACTCTTTGTGCTAGGAATAGCATTGGACTGAGGTCTGGCTTATACTGCAGAAGGAACACAACAAGAAGTGTTGGGATTTTTGGTACCCAAAGAATAGTGATGTGAATGGGGCCTCAGAGACAGGCCCTGAGAGGAACCCTCCTCACCACAGCCAATCCCAGGCAGAATTAGCCACACTTTTCTGTATAGATGCTGGACAGCAGTGTGCAAAACCCATTTATACTAATTATACTTCTTTACAAGCCTACTCAAAACAACTCAGAGAGCCTACACTACAAACCTCAGAGAACATTTTTGACTCACTTCAGAGGTCTTTTCTATATACAGCAAATAGCCCTTTTACTCACTTAACACTTACACTCACCAATAAGCCTTTCTCCAAGCCCCATAAAGCCCTCCTAACCCTTCAGAGAGTGCTTCCTACACAACAAAGAGAACCTGCCTTTATACCTCAGAAAACCATTCCTACAGACCTCAAACTCACTTCCATCCACATTTAAGTAATCTCTACCTACTTACATCAGGAGTCCTACTTACACAATTCAAAATTCCATCCTTACACACTTTAGGAACACTTCTTCCACACTTCATTGAGCAACACCTAAACAACTCAGAAATCCCTCCCTCTACACCCCTGAAAGTACTCCATACAAATACCAGTGAGATTTTAATTCAAACCTCACGATGTTCATGCTACAAACCTCAGCAAATCAAATTTCTCCACAACTCAGATAGAACACACTTCTCACCAAAACGCCCTCCCTACTCATCTCTGAGAGTTGAAGTGACACATCTCAGAGATCCTTTGGGATACTCTGTTGAATGACTACACTAAATACTTCAAATTGCCTCTAATATCCTCAAAGAACACTCCCATTACACATCAATATGTTCTATCTAGTCATATCAAATTGATCCACCTATTCCCTTCAGAGGGCCCTAACTAAACAACAGAGATAGCACTTGTATGCAGGCAAAGGCCCTCCTACACCCCTCATAGCTTCCTCCAGCACACCTAATAAAGACCTTCTTACACACTTCAGAGCACGTGTATGACAAACCATAGAGCCCTTTCTTCACATCTCAGACATCCCTTTGTATACATTTCACAGTCACCTCTACACACAGCTCAGAGCCCTACCTACTCACATCAAGTACACTTTCTACACAATTCAGAGGACAAACCCACACACCTTAGAAACCCTTTCTACACAGATTTACCAACCCCATACAACTCAAAGAATTGATGCTACAAACCAAACACTGCACCTCTACACACCTCAGAATGCTCTACTTTCAAAATACAGAGGCCCCTGTTACACACCTCCCAGAGCCCTCCTTTCACAGTTCAGTTTGTCTTCCTTATTTACCTCAGAGATCTATCCTTACTCACCTTAGTGTTCCATCAATACACACCTCAGAAAATTCTTAACACTTATCTCAGAGCCCCCTCCCTTTATGTTACACTCAAGAGTCCTCCCTACAAATCTCAGAGACTTCCATACAAATATCAGAATGCCCTTTCAAAAAATCTCAAGAAAAACTTACATAGATTTCTCCTGTAGCCCTCACTACTCACCATAAAGCCCTCCATATTCAAATGAGGGACATAACTACAAATATCAGAGAGTTTCCATGATACTCTTCTGAGTGTCCTCCAAAAACACCTCAGAGATTCTCTCTACTATCCTCAAGGATCCCTCCCATCAAACTTTACAATGTTCTCCCTACTCATATCAGAGAGATTTCACTATTCACTTCAGAGGACCCTCCTTATACAACTGAGATAGCATTTCTACTGAGTCTTATAGTCCTCCTATTTCCTGCATAGCTCTCTCTACACAAATAGCAATGACCTCACTCCACAACTCTGAAAGCCCTCCCTACAATCACCATAGTGCCATCTCTCTACATATCAAGGAGCCCTCACTACACACCTCAGAGTACTTACATAACAAAGCTCAGAGAGTCCATCCTACTCATCTTAGCAATTTCTAACTTCAGATTTAATATATCCCCCTCAACACCTCATGGGGCCCTCCCTTCTACATCTAGTTTTCCTCCTTACTTTTCTAAGAGTGCTCTCACTACTCACTTCAAAAGGCCCTACATACAACTCACTGAGCCCTTTCTACTCAAATCAGCACACACTATTGAAAAGGGAGCTAAACTGTGGCCATGACAGGCTGCATTGAAGGCATGAAAGATTTCACGCCTAGATAGCCAATTCCACGAAGGCGACTAGATTAGGACTGGCCTTTGGCAAACAACCAATTGGGAGCTAACAAGCCAATGCCTAACATTCCAAACCATATATGTCAATATGTTAAGACCTGGGTACCCTAAGCCAATGGAAACATGCCAAATCTCACATGCTGGAATATCAGCCAACTGTGTATTTTGCTTTGTTCAAATTTCCCACTCTACTGTGGAGCTCATAAAAATCCCACTGAATTGAGACTCGGGACTCTCAGCCAGTGCCTGCTGAGAACGCTGTGTCAGTGAACATTGTGAGTCCGAGTTCGAGCTTGCAATAAAGAGCCTTTTGCTTTTGCATCGGAGATGGCTCCCTGGTAGTCTTTGGGGATTTGCAATCTGGGCACAACAGTTGGGGGCTCGTCTGGGATCCCCCAAGACCCCTGGGACTCCCAAACCAGAGGTTCAATCACCAGCTGGTAAGTGTGTCTGTGTCTTTGTGTGTGTGACACCTTTTTCCCTGAAGAACTTGAAACTGGTCAGGTTCCTGTAGAGGCCATTTGTACTAGAGTTGGCAGAGGACCTAGGCAGATGTGCTGGAGGGTCGCCAAGGGAGGGTCTTGGAAGATGTTTCAGGCCCTCCTGAAGGGAATGTAAGTCACCCTGAAAAACTTGAAATTGGTCAAGTTCCTGTAAGATTTGAAACCAGTCGTGGGTCGCTCCCGCGTTACGGCATGAGGCCGTTGGTTTACTTTTGGTTCTGTTTTAGGTTGACCTCTGGCATTTTTCTGTTCTTCTTTTGTCTGTTTGTTTCCTTAAGTCTTTTGTTTGTGTATATTTTTTGACTGATGACATGGGACAAATTCAGATGACTCCCTTGACTCTGGTGACTGATCATTTTAAGGATGTGCGTGCTCGCACTCATAACCTCAGTGTGGACATAAAGAAAGGAAAACTAAGGATTCTTTGCAGATCCAAATGGCCCACTTTTGGAGTAGGTTGGCCACCTGAGGGAACCTTTGATGTTTGGAAGATAAGAAGTGTAAAACAAGAGTCTTTCTCAGAGGACCCAAAGGGCACCCAGAACAAATCCCCTACAGTTTGGTCTGGGAGGATGTTGTCAAAAATCCCCCTCCCTGGTTAAAACCATTTATTCCAGCAGGAAAGATTCTGGCACTAAAGACACAATCTGCGGAGGAAGATGGCCCCAAACCTAAACCCTCTGCTCCTGCGCATTCTTCGTATTCTATTTTTCAGGGAGGCATGGAGGAAGAAGTCATCTTTTCTCCCCCATATCAACTTAGGGTTCCAGCACCCCCTGAAAACCAGCCCCACTCGGCTGGCACAGCTGCGGCCACCCAACAGGTCGCAGAACCAGCAGTCAGTACCCGAGCAAGGAGCCACTGGGCAGGCTCCCCTGCTGCTCAAAGATTCAGCGGTCCTTCCTCTCAGGGCCATGGGGCCCCCTGATGAGGAGGAAAACCAGGAGTACCATTATTGGCCCTTTGCCACCAGTGACCTCTATAATTGGAGGTCCCAAAATGCCCGATTTTCTGACAATCCTAAAGATTTAAATAGTCTTTTAGATACCGTCTTGTTCACCCATCAGCTGACCTGGGACGACTGTCAGCAACTCCTCCAGGTCCTTTTCACAACAGAGGAAAGGGAGCCTATCCAGACGGAAGCCCAGAAATTGGTTCCAGGAGACAATGGGCAGCCGACCACCAACCTAGACACCATCTATGCTATTTTCCCTCTGTCTTGTCCCGCCTGGGACTTCAATACAACTGAAGGTAGGGAGAGGCTCCGGATCTACTGCCAGACTCTAAAGGCAGGTCTCAAGGAGGCTTCATGAAAGCCCACCAATTTGGCCAAGGTAGGTGATGTGCAGCAAGGTAGAGAAGAGAGTTCAGCTGCCTTTTTAGAAAGACTTATGGAGGTTTTAGGCAATACACTCCTATGAACCCAGAAGCCCCTGAAATGAGGGCTGTGGTGATCATGGCATTCATTAACCAGGCAACCCCAGATATCTAAAGGAAACTGCAGAAGATTGACAGGCTAGGAGAAAAGAGTATTCAGGACCTGATGGTGGTGGCAGAGAGGGTTTACAATAACCAGGAGACACCAGAGGAAAGACAGATTCAGATGATAGCAGAAGAAAGAAAAGTTAGGGCAACTGAAAATGTCAGGCAGGCCTGCAACATGGCTAAAATCTTACTTGCAGCTACTGCAGAATCTCCTGGAGAAAAGAGGAAACAAGTAAGGCAGTTAACAGCTGGGCAAGACAAGGACCAATTCAGGCCTAGAGTGCAGAAAGACCAATCAATGTGCCTACTGCAAGAAGATAGGACATTGGGCATGGGAATGTCCCAGCAAGGCAGGGAGATAAACCCAAGATCTTGAAGGTAGACGCAAGGTGCTGGTGACAGAATCTGGGGACATCAATGACTAGGGGGGACAGGGTTCAGTTCCCCTCCCCAAACCCAGGGTAATCCTTAAAGTGGAGGGGACCTCCATCAACTTTCTGGTGGACATAGGGGCCCAAAACTCAGTATTATTACAACCTCAAGGCAAATTGTCCACCAGGACTTCTTGGGTACAAGGGGCCACTGGGATGAACAAATACTCATGGACTACCCGAAGAACAGTGGACTTAGGCGTGGGCCGGTATCCCACTTATTCATGGTGATCCCAGAATGCCCATACCCACTCTTGGGGCGAGACCTGCTCACCAAGATGGGGGCCCAAATTAGTTTTGGGCCTGAGGGAATATCAGTCTTAGATTCATCTGGACAACCCACTCGGGTACTTACGATTAGTTTAGAGGATGAGTACCGGTTGCATCAGGTCCCCATACCACCCAGTGATAACATGGACTATTGGCTCAGAGCCATTCCTCAAGCTTGGGCAGAAATGGGGGGAACAGGTCTGGCAGATCATCACCCACCCATCTATATTGAATTGAAACTGGGAGCTGAACCTGCCCAAGTCCACCAATATCCAATGACAAGGGAAGCCAAACTGGGAATCACACCTCACATCAGGTGCCTGCTGGAGGTGGGAATCCTGAGACCATGTCAGTCAGCCTGGAACACCCACCTGTTGCCCGTCCGCAAGCCCCATTCAAATGATTACAGACCAGTACAGGACCTGAGGGAAGTTAAAAAGAGAGTAATGGATGTGCACCCGACGGTCCCCAACCCATACACCCTCCTCAGCTCCCTCCCTCCTAACCAACAATGGTATTACAGTGATAGATCTTAAAGATGCCCTTTTCAGCCTACCATTGGCTCCCAAAAGCCAAGACATTTTTGCCTTTGAATGGAGTGACCCTGACAAGGGAATCAGTGGACAATTAACCTGGACCCGACTGCCACAAGGCTTCAAAAACTCTCCCACCATCTTTGATGACCACTCCATGGAGATCTTGGTGAGTTCCACACCAACTACCCTCAGATCACTCTTCTGCAGTACGTGGATGACCTCCTCATAGCTGCAGAGGACTGCGAGACTTGCATGCAGGGCACACGAAATCTACTCCAGACGTTGGGGAGTCTTGGTTACCAAGCATCAGTTACCTCCTGCAGACAGGAGGTGAGTTACTTAGGCTATATGTTAAGGGATGGTCAGAGATGGCTGACAAATGCCAGAAAGGAGACAGTTCTCAAGATCCCCAGACCACAAACTGTCTGACAGGTTGGTGAATTCCTGGGGTCTGCTGGGTTCTGTAGGCTGTGGATCCCCGGGTTTGTGGAGCTAGCCAAACCCCTCTATGAGGCCACTAGAAACCAGGATCTCTCTTGGTCAGAAGAGATGGAGGCTGCCTTCACAAAAATTAAGGCTGCCCTCCTTTCGGCTCCACCCCTTGGGCTTCCAGATGTGACCAAACCCTTCCACTTGTATGTGGATGACCGGAAAGGAATAGCTAAAGGAGTTTTGACCCAATACTTGGGGCCTTGTCAAAGACCAGTGGCATATCTATCAAAGAAACTAGATCCCATGGCAGCCGGTTTGCCACCTTGCCTACACATGATAGCAGCCACTGCACAGATAGTCAAAGATGCCAATAAATTATCGATGGGGCAGGAACTTTCTGTGACCACCCCCCACACCATCAACGGGGTACTCAGACAGCTGCCTGATCAGTGGATCAGCAACACCCACCTGACTCATTATCAGAGCTTATTGTTGAACCCCTCTAGGATTAAGTTCCAGATACCCTCGGCACTGAACCCCACTACCCTGCTGCCAGACCCTGACTTTGACACCTCCCTTCATGATTGCATGGAGATCTTGGCTCAAGTCCACGTGTCTCATGTGGACTTGAAGGACCAGCCACTGGCAGATGCTGAGGACATCTGGTACACTGATGGGAGCAGCTTCGTACAGAATGGACAGAGGTATGCGGGGGCAGCAGTGGTGTCCGAGACAGAGGTGATTTGGGCTGAGCCCTTGCCAGCAGGGACTTCTGCCCAGTGTGCTGAACTAATCACCTTGACTAAAGTCCTGACTATGGCAAAAGGGCAAAAGTTAATAGTCTACACAGATAGCCGCTATGCGTTTGCTATGGCACATGTCCACGGGGCCATATACAAAGAGAGAGGACTACTAACAGCTGAAGGAAAAGCAATTAAAAAAAAAAAGAAATCCTTGCTCTACTGGCTGCCCTATGGCTGCCTAAAAAGCTGTCCATAGTACGCTGCCCTGGTCACCAAAGAGACACCACCCTGGTAGCCAGGGGCAATAATCTGGAAGACTGGATGGCTAGGCAGGTGGTTCTGCCAACAAGTCAAGCCCTCAGTGTTGCCCTGGTGGATCCTGGGCCAGCCAGCCTACCAAAAATTCCCCGATATACCAAGGAGGACTTAGAGTGGATCAAACAGCAGCCCACTACTCAATGCATAGACGGGTGGTGGAAGGCCGCGGACAGCAGCATAATCCTCCCTGAGGACATGGGGAACAGAGTTTTAACCAGGATGCATCAGACCACACACATGGGCACCAGAAAAATGCAAGACCTGATTAGGCATGCAAAGATCCGAATCAAGGATGCCAATGCCAAAATTGAGAACATCGTGGTGGACTGTAAGGCCTGTCAACTGACAAATGAAACCAAGACCTCTGCAAACCCAGGATCCTGATTATGAGGGAGCAAACCAGGAGCATACTGGGAGATAGACTTTACTGAGGTGAAGCCGGGCCACTATGGGTATAAGTACCTATTGGTTTTTATAGACACCTTTTCAGGATGGGCTGAAGCATTCCCTACCAAGCACGAAACAGCTCAGATAGTGGCAAAAAAAAAAAAAAAAAAAAAAAAAAAATGTTGGAGGAATTATGCCAAGGTATGGCTTTCCCACTATGATTGGATCTGACAATGGGCCTGCCTTTGTATCCAAGGTAATACAGGGTTTAGCAACAGTTATTGGGGCTAACTGGAAACTACATTGTGCATACAAACATCAGAGTTCAGGACAGGTAGGGAGAATGAATAGAACTCTAAAAGAGACCCTAACTAAATTGACCATGGAGACTGGCAGGACTGAGTGGCTCTCCTTCCTTATGTCCTTTATAGGGTCCGTAACTCCCCTTATAAGCTGGGCCTGACCCCCTTTGAAATCATGTTTGGAATACCCCCTCCCATTGTACCACAACTCCAGGCAGAATTAATAACTGAAATTAATGATCATGAACTTTTGTCTTCCCTCCATGGTCTCCAGCAGGCCCACCAAGAAGTTTGGCCAAAGTTGAGGGCCTTATATGACATGGGGCCCCCACCTGAACCCCACCGCTATCAACCAGGTGACTGGGTCTATGTACGGTGCCACTGGCAGGGGACTCTCGAACCTCGCTGGAAGGGACTGTACATGACCATCTTAACCATGCCAACTGCCCTCAAGGTAGATGGGATCGCCACCTGTGTCCATTATACACATGTGAGACCAGCAGACCCATTCGCTGCCAAGGACAACTTCCTGTCAACATGGAAAGTAACCCGCCACAAGGACAACCGTCTCAAACTAAAGTTGCGCCCAGCAGGAAGTCAATGATTTTTCTGCTAATCCTACTCCAAGCTCACAGAAAATGAGAGAGGGAACAGTGAGAGGGATGAGTCATGGTTTAACTCATCTTCTTGGCTCACTACCCCAGTTTCAACGCTTCTGGGCCCTTTGATTATTTTACTAATGTTGCTTACCTTTGGTCCCTGTATCCTAAATAGATTGGTCAATTTCATGAAGGACCACTTAAATACAATTCAACTTATGGTGCTTAGAACTCAATATGGGCCAATACAGGAGACAGAAACTGAACTTTCAACCCAGGATCCATGATTGGCTCTCCTAGGTACAAGAGAAAGGGGGAAATGAAAAGGGAGCTAAACCGTGGTCACGACAGGCTGCATTTAGGGCATGAAATATTTCAGGCCTAGATAGCCAATTCCACGAAGGCTACTAGATTAGGACTGGCCTTTGGCAAACAACCAATCGGGAGCTAACAAGCCAATGCTAACATTCCAAACCATATATGTCAATATGTTAAGACCTGGGTACCCTAAGCCAATGGAAACATGCCAAACCTCACATGTTGGAATATCAGCCAACTGTGTGCTTTGTTCAAATTTCCCACTCTACTATGGAGCTCATAAAAATCCCACTGAATTGAGACTCGGGACTCTCAGCCAGTACCTGCTGTGTCAGTGAATGCTGTGAGTCCGAGCTCGAGCTTGCAATAAAGAGCCTTTTGCTTTTGCATCAGAGATGGCTCCCTGGTGGTCTTTGGGGATTCACGATCTGGGCACAACACTATCTATATACCTGAGTGAGCCCTCCCAACTCATCTCTGAAGATCCTCAAACTCATGTATTTTAGCCCTCTAACCCACATCATAGAACTATCCTACATGCCTCATAGAACTCACACAACACAGCTAAGAGGTGGTATGCTACCAAACTCAGAGAGCCTACTCTACATACCTAAGTATACCCTTCATATAAATCAAAGTGTATGACCATAATCACATCAAGAGCAGTCCCTAAACATCTCAGAGAGATTTTCCTGCATAACTCAGAGAGTATAAACTGTACTTCTTTGAAAGTCCCCCCCCACTAAATATACACTAACAGCTTGGAATTTGGTCCATAAAAAATCAGAGAACCCTCCCTACACATCTCAGAGTGCTCTCCTTGTACATTGAAGAAAGCCTTAACTACTCATCTCAAGAGAAGTACCTGCACAACTCAGAGAAACATCCCTACATACCTAAGTGAGTGCTCACTTTATGCCTTTTCAAGCACTCTCTAAACACCTCAGAGAGCCTTTCTACTAACATCAGAAAACCCTCACTACAGTCGTCATAATGCTATTTTGACTGGTCTCCTATATACACCACAAAGAGGTGTACTTAATTGATCACTCCCACTCATGTCAGTAATCCCTCCTACAAAATTCATTAAGCCCTCTTACACACTTCAGAGGGTCCACCCATCATATCTCATAGAGCCCTCCTTATAACATGAAGAGAACCCACCTGTAGAAGGCCAGCTTCCTAGTGAAGCACTGCATTATAAAGTTCCTCCAAGACTCCAGGCTACTAAAGGCTAAGAGGTGAGTTATTGGATATTTACAGAGACAATATTAGTCAATAGAGGAAATCTGCAATATCCCAGAGTTTCACTACTAGAGGGATAGATATCTGAACAATATGAGAACACAAGGGAAGAAAATGTCCCAAACAAACCTAGATGGTATAGCAATAATATCCAAAGACAGCATGGCAGAAGAAATGTCAGAGGAGGAGTTCAGAATGCACATAATCAAAACTATCAGAGAAGCAAACGGGGAGATAAAAGAGCAAATGCAGGCATTGAATGATCACACCAATCGACACTTAAAAGAGCAAATATAGGAAGCAAAAGATCATTTAAATAAAGAGTTAGAGATATTGAAAAAAAACCAGAAATCCTTGAAATGAGCAAAACAATAAACCAAATTAAAAACTCCATAGAAAGTGTAACCAATAGAATAGAACACCTGAAATACAGAACCTCAGATATTGAAGACAAAACACTTAATCTTGAAAGCAAAGTTGACCAAACAGAGGAGATGGTAAGAAATCATGAATAGAACCTACAGAAACTAAGGGATATCATGAAAAGGCCATATTTAAGAATTATTGGGATTGAGGAAGGCTTAGAGAAACAAACCAAAAGAATGAACAATCTATTCAATGAAATAATATCAGAAAATTTCCCAAATCTAAAGAATGAAGTGGAAAATCAAGTACAAGAGGCTCATAGGACTCCAAATGCACAAAGTTACAATAGACCCACACCAAGGCACATTATAATGAAAATACCTAACATACAAAATAAAGACAGAATTTTAAAGACTGTGAGAGGAAAGAATCAAGTTACATTCAGGGGGAAACCAATACAGATATCAGCAGATTTTTCAATCCAGACCCTAAAAGCTAGAAGTGCATGGAACAACATTTTTCAAGCCCTGAAAGAAAATGGATGCCAACCAAGAATTTAATAGCCGGCAAAACTTACCTTCAGATTTGATGATGAAATAAAATCCTTCCATGATAAACAAAAGCTAAAGGAATTTACAAAAAGAAAGCTGGCATTACAGAACATTCTCACCAAAATTTTCCATGAGGAAGAGATAAAAAATAATGATGTAAATCAGCAAAGGAAGGAACTACCCTAAAGGAACAACCAAATAAAGGAGAAATCAAGTCGTGTCAAAAAAAAAAAAAAGAGCCAAATGACTGGGAATACAAATCATATCTCAATAATAACCCTGAATATTAATGGCCTGAACTCATCAATCAAAAGACATAGACTGGTAGATTGGATTAAAAAGAAGGGTCCAACAATTTGCTGTCTGCAAGAGACTCATCTCATAGAAAGAGATTCCCACAGACTAAAGGTGAAAGGATGGGAAAAAACATACCATGCACATGGACACAGCAAAAAAGCTGGAGTATCCATCCTCATATCAAATAATGTGGACTTCAAGCCAAAGTCAGTCAGAAGGGATAAAGAAGGACATTTCATATTGCTTAAGGGAAGCATCAATCAGCAAGACATAACAATCATAAATATCTATGCCCCAAACAGTGGCTCATCCATATATATCAAACAAATCCTTCTCAAGGCCAGAAATCAAATAGACCACAACACAATAATACTAGGTGATTTTAACACACCTCTCTCACCACTGGACAGATCCTGCAAACAAAAATTGAACAAAGAAACCATAGACCTCAAAAACACAATGAAAACTTTTGACTTAATGGACATTTATAGAGTATAGCATTCAACAAAGAGCGAATACACTTTCTTCTCAGCAGCACATGAATCCTTCTCTAAAATAGACCATATATTATGCCCCAAAGCTACTGTTAGCAAATACAAGAAGATAGAGATAATACCTTGTGTTCTATCAGATAATAATGGATTGAAATTAGACATAGTAAAAGTAGAAACTACTTCAACAACTGGAGATTAAATAATATGCTATTGTAAGATGAATGGATAACAGAAGATATCAGGAAGGAAATTAAAAAATTCTTAGAGGTAAATGAGAACAAAGAAACAACATATCAAAACCTCTGGGACACTATGAAAGCAGTTCATAGAGCAAAATTTATTTCATGGAGCACCTTCAGTAAGAGAAGAACAAAATCAACAAATAACCTAACACTATGGCTCAAAACCCTAGAAAAAGAATAACAGAGCAATACCAAAAGTAGTAGAAGACAGGAAATAGTTAAAATCAGAGCTGAAATCAATGAAATTGAAACAAAAGAAACTATCAAAAAATTGACAAAATAAATAGTTGGTTCCTTGAAAAAATAAAAAAAATTCATAAACCCTTAGCCACACTAACAAAGAGAAGAAGAGAGAAAACACAAATTACTAAAATTCAGAATGAACAAGGAAATATCACAACAGACACAACTGAAATACACATCATAACTAAAAGTTATTTTGAAAAATTTATACTCCAACAAAATAGGAAATCTCAAAGACATCAACAGGTTTTTAGAGACATATGAAATAAATAAACTGAACGAGGAGGACATACACAATTTAAAAGATCAATTTCAAGTAATGAAGTAGAAGAAGTCATCAAAAGCCTACCAACAAAGAAAAGTCCAGGACCAGATGGGTTCTTAGCTGAGTTCTACAGAACCTTTAAAGAAGAGCTCATTCCAATACTCATCAAATTATTCCATGAAATAGAAGAGGAGAGAACCTTCCATACTCATTCTATGAAGTCAATATCACCCTGATACCTAAACCAGGCAGAGACACATTGAGGAAAGAAAATTTCAGACCAATATACTTAATGAAGATCGATGCAAAAATTCTCAACAAAATCTTAGCCATTTGCATACAAAATTATATTAAAAAGATAGTGCACCATGATCAAGTGGGTTTTAACTCAAGGTTTTATCTGGAAATCAATAAATGTAATTCATCATATCAATAGACTTAAATTCAAGAATCACATGATTATTTCAATAGATGCAGAAAAAGCATTTGACAGAATATAGCATCCCTTCATGCTCAAAATACTGGAAAAAAATAGGGACAGTGGGAACATTCCTTAACATTTTAAAGGCCATCTATGCTAAGCCCATGGTCAATATCATTCTAAATGGTCAAAAACTAAAAGCATTCCCCCTCAAAACTGGAACAAGGCAGGGATGCCCTCTGTCTATTCAACATTGTCCTTGAAACTCTAGTCAAAGCAATTAGACAGACCAAGGAAATTAAAGGGATATGAATAGGAAAAGAAGAACTCAAACTATCCCTATTTGCTGATGACATGATTGTATATTTAGAGGAACCAGAAAATTCCACCAGAAAACTTTTAGAACTCATAAGTGAATTCAGTAAAGTTGCAGGATATAAGGTTAATGCTCATAAATCGAATGCATTTTTATACATAAGTGATGAATCTTCAGAAAGAGAATTTAGGAAATGTACCCCATTCACAATAGCATCAAAAAAAATAAAATACTTGGGAATCAATCTCACAAAAGAGGTGAAAGACCTCTACATTGAGAAGTACAGCACACTAAAGAAAGAAATTAAAGAAAACCTTAGAAGATGGAAAGATCTCCCATGTCCTTGGATAAGGAGAACTAATATTATCAAAATGGCCATACTATCAAAAGTGATATACAGATTCAATGCAATTCCAATTAAAATCCCAATGATGTACTTTACAAAAATAGAGTAAATAATCATGAAATTCATCTGGCAGAATAAGAAACCCAGAAAAGCTAAAGCAATCCTTAGCAGGAATAGTGAAGCAGGGGGTATTGCAGTACCAGACCTTCAAATATACTACAAAGCAATAGTAACAAAAATGGCATGGTATAGTCACCAAAGTAGACAGGTAGATCAATGGTACAGAATAGAGGACATGGACACAAACTAAAAGAAATACAATTTTTTCATACTGGACAAAGTTTCCAAAAATATGTAATGGAGAAAAGATAGCCTCTTCAACAAATGGTACTGGGAAAACTGGAAATTCATATGCAGCAGAATGAAATTAAACCCCTATGTCTCACCCTGCACAAAAATCAACTCACAGTGGGTCAAGGTCCTTGAAATCAGACCAGAGACCCTGCATCTTATACAACAAAAAGTAGGTCCAAATCTTCAACTTGTTGTCTTAGGATCAGACTTCCTTAACAGGACTCCCATAGCTCAAGAAATAAAAGCAAGTATCAATAACTCGGACAGATTCAAGCTAAAAAGCTTTCTCTCAACAAAGGAAACTATCAGCAATGCAAAGAGGGAGCCTACAGAGTGGGAGAAAATCTTTGCCACTCATACTTCAGATAGAGCACTACTTTTCAGAATATATAAAGAACTCAAAAAACTCTACACCAAGAATACAAATAACCCAATCAGCAAATGGGCTAAGGAAATGAACAGACACTTCACAGATGAAGATCTGCAAGCAATCAACAAACATATGAAAAAAAGTTCACCATCTTTAGTAATAAGAGAAATGGAAATTAAAACCACCCTAAGATTCCATCTCACCCCAATTAGAATGGCGATTATCAAGAATACGAGCAACAACAGGTGTTGGCGAGGATGTGGGGAGAAAGGTACACTCATACATTGCTGGTGGGGCTGCAAATTAGTGCAGCCACTCTGGAAAGCAGTGTGGAGATTCCTTAGAAAACTTGGAATGGACCCTCCATTTGACCCAGCTATCCCATTTCTTGGCCTATTATACCCAAAGGACTTAAAATCAGTGTACTACAGAGACACAGCCACAACAATGTTCATAGCTGCTCAATTCACAATAGCCACATTGTGGAACCAACCTAGATGTCCTTCAATTGATAAATGGATAAAGAAACTGTGGTATGGATAAACAATGGAATATTTCTCAGCTATAAAGAATAATAAAATTACGGCATTTGCAGGAAAATGGATGAAATTGGAGAATATCATGCTAAGTGAGATAAGCCAATCTCAAAAAACCAAAGATGAATGATATTGCTAATAAGTGGATGATGACGACACATAATGGGGGGGGGAGGGTTTAGTGTTAGGGTTAGAGTTAGGGTTAGGGAGGGTGGCAAGAATGAAGGAAGAAAGGACTGTATAGAGGGAAAAGAGGGGTGGGAGGGGCGGGGGAAAGGGGAAAAAACAGAACAAATCAAACAACATTACCCTATGAAAATTTATGATTACACAAATGGTATGCCTTTACGCCATGTACAGAGAAATAACATGCGTCCCATTTGTTTACAATAAAAAAAAAAGATTTGTATGGATATTAATGCTGCTTTTATTCAAGGTGAGGTGATGCCTGCAGCGCTTGCACAGGGTCTTAGAGGCAATGCCAACTCCCGCCCAGGCCGACTGTGTTATCGGTGTAAAGAATATGGACACATAAAAAAGGACTGCCCCCAGGGTCCTGTGCCAAAATTATGTCCCTGTTGTACAAAAGAGAAACACTGGGCAAGTGACTGTAAATTAACTAGAGAAAAAGATTGCCGGGGTCCAGCCCTAGCAGGAGTCCATGAGTTCCACATAGGTAAACGGGGTGCAGGGAGACAGCGTCGACGATGGATGGAGAATGGAAGACACAGACTCTAGTTCTGGTGCAATCACTCCCACTTTATTTTGGGGAAGGCTGCATCTGTATACATTTTTCTTCAGGCTATAATGGTGGTCTTGTGGTTAATGAAATTAAAGAAGTTTTCCAAAGCATAGGCAGGAATTGTTCTTAACAAGGAACGAAAAGATTATGAGAAAACAGTAACCTTACGGATTATCCTTACCTAATCACAATTGTTTTAAGACTATCTAACTATGTCAATGAGCTAATAAAATGTTTATTTCCTTAATATCTAACCTCTATGTGACCTAAGACTATTCTTATTACTCTCATGGTTAAAGTGATAGACAAGTAATCTCATGTGACCATCTCTACTAGGTCCATCTGGTTAATATCTAAATTGCTGAGTTAAGGGCTACAGGAGGGCAGCGGTTGCAGTGATTATTGTGTACCAACATTTATTATAGGGGTGACCTATTCTTTGTAGGAAGGAAGGAATGTTGTGAAACCTTATTCTTTTACCTCACCACACACATAAACAAAACCATCGTTAGAATTTAGCCAGCCTGTTGGAGACAAAGGCAAATCTATATATATTTTCTCCAGAGGTTTTTAGGGACTTATTGTATGGTTGCAAAATTATTTTTGACTTTGTTAGTGGTAAAGGCCCATTGTTTTCAGATTGTAGGCAATATTTTCTGGAATTTTTGTTGTATTCCCCTCATTTCCTTAAGCAATCCATTCAGACTGAAATGAGCAATATATTATCAGGAAAACACAGCAGAAAAAACACCATGCTCTGGAGCAAAATATCCGGCAATTCCCTTTAGGATGAGCCTTTGCAAACATCCTCCAGAGGATCTTTGACAAGCACTGGATGGAATTCCAGATACCCCCACAAAAGATGGTAACCCTTTACCTCCAAAAAATGGGAATAAGGGACCCCAGCCTCGGGGCCCACAAATATATGGAGCTATCCATTCCGTACCTCGGACCCATTACCCCTTGAGTCCCCAACTAGACAAACAAGAGGAAGTGCAGGATTGGACCTCTGTGCTTCCGCCAGAGCAATATTAACTCCAGAGGTGGGAGTACAAACAATACCAACTTCGGTTGTCAGCGCATTACCTAAAGGAACAGTGGAACTAGTTCTGGGGAGGAGTTCTTCTGCTTTAAAAGGATTAAATATTGTCCCTGGAGTTATAGACCCTGATTTTACAGGAGAAATAAAAATCCTTGCTTCTTCACCAAGAGGTGTAGCAATAATAGCTCAGGGTGATCACATAGCACAATTGTTGGTCTTACCCAGCTGCCATGATCAATATTTATCAAAGAATATTATTAGGGGAAATAAAGGATTAGGTTCTACTGGCCAAAATATGGTCATGTTAACATTGGATTTAAAAGATAGACCTATGAAAAAGTTAGTGATAGAAGGTAAAAGTTTTGAGGGTTTATTAGATACTGGGGCTGACAGAAGTATTATCAAAATTACAGAATTGCCCAAAACCTGGCCACTTCAACAGGCAGATCAGACTTTAAGGGGATTGGGTATAGCTTCCAATCCTAACAAAAGTGCAGCCATATTAAAATAGAAGGATGAAGAAGGTCAAACATCTTCCGGTAAACTTGTAGGGGAGAGATATCATGGAACAGATGGATTTACATCTCACATCCGAGACCCCATACAGTAATCTAAAAGCTAATCAAATGATGTTAGCTCAAGGACACATATGGGGAAAAGGTCCTGGGGAAAATAGTCAAGGACCTACTTCACCCATTTTAGTTACTCCAAAACAAGATAGAAAGGGATGGATTTTCATTAGGGGCCACTAAAGCAATTAAAATAACATGGAAATCTGATAAACCTGTCTGGGCCCCTCTCAGAAGACAAATTAGAAGCGGCCCAACAATTGGTTAAAAAACAACTAGAGGCTGGACACATGAAACCATCCACCTCTCCTTTCAACACAGCAATATTCATAATAAAAAAGAAATCAGGAAAATGGAGGCTGTTACATGACCTAAGAGCAGTAAATTCTATAATGGAGCCCATGGGACCTATTCAGTTAGGATTGCCTACTTTATCGACTATTCCAGTTCATTGGCCCTCCACTATAATTGACATAAAGATTGCTTCTTTTCCATTCCGTTACATCCCTCAGACACCAAAAGGTTCACATTTACTGTGCCCTCACTTAATAACAGTTCTCCTAATAAAAGATATGAATGGATAGTTCTCCCACAAGACATGGCCAATAGCCCCACAATGTGTCAAATATATGTAAACAAGGCCATTGAACCCATACCTAGCAAACCCTCACCTTTTAATCTATCATTATATTGATTATATTTTGTTAGGTCATAAAGAAAAAACTGTCTTG
This sequence comes from Sciurus vulgaris, assembly GCF_902686455.1. Lineage (NCBI taxonomy): Eukaryota > Metazoa > Chordata > Mammalia > Rodentia > Sciuridae > Sciurus > Sciurus vulgaris. The sequence goes on along the minus strand of NC_136477.1, from coordinate 67,333,289 downwards.
GAAAATTGTTATAGTTTCTTAATAAATTCACTAAAAATGTGGGGCTTACATATTGCCATTGATAAGGCACAAATGACAGACACCAAAAACTTCCTGGGATCTATCATAAATGCAACTATAGTTAAACCCACAAAAATTAGTATGTGAGTAGACCAACTTAAGACTGAATGACTTTCAAAAGCTATTAGGTGACATTAACTGGATTAGACCTTACCTTCACTTACACACCTCAAGTTTGGGCCCCCTGTTTGACACACTTAAAGGTGATTCTGATCCCCTTTCTAAGCGGGTGCTTACCCCTAAGGCTTGAGCAGCTCTCAAGCTTGTTGAAACAGCTAAGAAAAAGGTTCATCTTGATCGTATTGACCTAGCTAAGCCTTTATCATTCATTGTCTTGGCCACAAATAAGTTACCCACAGGAGTGTTTTGGCAAAAGGGTCCTATTCTATGGGTTCACATGAATTATGCCCCTAACAAGTTCTTATCCTTGTTTACTGAATCTGTGGCAGAATTAATCCTTAGGGCATTAAAAGTGTCCTTTTCCACCTTTGGGTCACATCCCTCAACAATAACTACTCCTTATGCTACTGAACAGACACAATATCTTATTAATAATTTGAATTCATGGACTATAGTCTTTACCAATACTTTTGCTGTGTTTGACAATCATTTGCCATCTGATCCTCTTCTCCAATTTTGGAGTTAACATCCTATAATTTTCCCCAAAGTCACCTGAAAAGAACCTATTATAGGAGCTACCCTTATATTTACTGATGGATCAAAAAATGGTACAGGTGCTATTACTGCAAATAACGTTACATAAACCTTACTGTTTAATACTCTATCTGCACAACAAACAGAACTATTAATAGCTGTAGAACAATTCAGAACACACCATGAGCCCTTTAAACTATTCTCTGATAGCAAATACGTTGTTAATGCTATTCAAAATTAAGAATTAACTGGTCTTCTCTCCCTCACTTCCACCATCACTAAGTATTTACAATCTTTACAAAAACTTATTTGGGATAGAAAAAGCCCTTTTTTTATTGGGCATGTTCGGGCTCATACTGGCCTACCAGGTCCTCTAAGTTTACACAATGTTTTAACAGACATGGCCACCAGAGACCCACATATCTTCGATGCACTTGAAAATGCAACAAATTTTCATTCCAAATTTCATGTAAATGCTTCTACTCTATGTTTACGCTATCAGATTACTAAGGCAACAGCTCGGGACATAGTCAAGTCTTGTGCTAAATGTGCTACACTTATTCCTAATCCCTCATTAAGAGTAAATCCAAAAGGGCTTCAGCCAATCATATTTGGCAAATGGATATAACTCATTATTCAGAATTTGGAAAACTACAGCACATCCATGTGTCAATAGATACCTTATCAGGATTGATTATGACCTCTGCTCATGCTGGAGAAAAAAACCAAAGATGTAATAACACACTGTTTACATTCTTTCTCCATCCTAGGGATCCCCAAACAAATTAAAACAGATAATGGTCCTAGATATACATCCCAGGACTTTAAACAATTTTGTTCCACCTTTGGTATTCAACATGTCACAGGAATTCCCTATAATCCTACTGGACAAAGCATTGTTGAGTGTACCCATTTAACAATTAAAAACATGTTTTATAAACAAAAAGGAGGAATAGGGGTGTCATACGGATCCCCAAAAGACAAATTATCTGTTGCCTTGTTCATTTTAAATTTTTTAAATTTCGATTCTGAAGGCCTATTGGCTGCTTACCATCATTCAGAGCCTAATAAAAAACATCTACCTCAAGTGCTCTGGAAGGACATTCCATCAGCAAAATGGAAAGGCCTGGATCCAGTATTAATCTGGATCTGAGGATCTGATACACTGGAAATCTACCAGGACAATATAAGCCAATAGAAGAATTCTGCAATATCACAAAGTCCCACTGACATCTGACCAACATGAGAAAACAAGGGAAGAAAATGTCCCAAATAAACCTAGATACTATATCAATAAAACCCAATGACAGCACAGCAGAAGAAATGTCAGAAAGGGAGTTCAGAATGTACATAAATAAAACAATTAGGAAAGCAAACGAGGAGATGAAAGAGCAAATGCAGGCATTAAATGATCACACCAATCAACAGTTAAAGGAGCAAATATGTGAGGCAAGATATCATTTCAATAAAGAGTTAGAGATATTGAAAAAAAAAAAACCAAACAGAAATCCGTGAAATGAAGGAAACAATAAATCAAGTTAAAAACTTCCAGGATAGAACACCTGGAAGACAGAACCTCAGATATTGAAGACACAATATTTAATCTTGAAAACAAAGTTGAACAAAAAGAAAAGATGGTAAGAAATCATGAACAGAATCTACAAGAATTATGGGATATCATGAAATAGCCATTTTAAGAATTGTTGGGATTCAGGAAGGCTTAGAGAAACAAACCAAAGGAATGAACAATCTATTCAATGAAATAATATCAGAAAATATCCCAAATCTGAAGAATGAAATGGAAAACCAATTACAAGAGGCTTATAGGACTCCAAATATACAAAATTAAAACAGACCCACACCAAGGCATATTATAATGAAAGTACCTAACATACAAAATAAAGACAGAATTTTAAAGTCCGTGAGAGAAAAGAATCAAATTACATTCAGGGGAAAAACAAAAAGAATATCAGCAGAATTTTCAATCCAGACCCTAAAAACTAGAAGGGGCTGGAACAACATTTACCACGCCCTGAAAGAAAATGGATGCCAACCAAGAATCTTATACCCAGCAAAACTTACTTTCAGATTTGATGATGAAATAAGATCATTCCATGATAAACAAAAGCTAAAAGAATTTACAAAAAGAAAGCCAGCATTGCAGAACATTCACGGCAAAATATTCCATGAGGAAGAGATGAAAAACAATGATGCAAATAAGCAACGGGAGGAACTAGCCTAAAGGAATAGCCAAATGAAGGGGAAAACAAATCATATCAAAAAACAAAAATGAGTCAAATGACTGGGAATAGAAATCATATCACAATAATAACCCTGAATGTTAATGGCCTGAACTCATCAATCAAACGACATAGACTGGCAGAATGGATTAAAAAGAAAAATCCAACAATTCGGTGCCTGCAAGAGACTCATCTCATAGAAAGAGATACCCATAGACTAAAGGTGAAAGGATGGGAAAAAAACATACCACGCACCGGACACAGCAAAAAAGCTGGAGTATCCATCCTCATTTCAGATAATTTGGACTTCAAGCCAAAAGTGGTCAGAAGAGATAAAGAAGGACATTACATACTACTTAAGGGAAGCATAAATCAGCAACACATAACAATCATAAATATCTATGTCCCAAACATTGGCTCATCCATGTACGTCAAACAAATCCTTCTCAATTACAGAAATCAAATAGACCACAACACAATAATACTAGGCGATTTTAACACACTTCTCTCACCGCTGGATAGATCATCCAAACAAAATTTGGATTAGGAAACCATAGATCTCAATAACACAATCAACAATTTAGACTTAACCAAATTATATAGAATATACCATCCAACAAAGAATGAATACACTTTCTTCTCAGCAGCACATGGATCCTTCTCTAAAATAGACCATGTCTTATGCCACAAAGCTGCTGTTAGCAAATACAAGAAGATGGAGATACTACCTTGTACTCTATCAGATCATAATGGATTGAAATTAGAAAGAAATGACAGAATAAAAAACAGAAATTTCTCCAATACCTGGAGATTAAAAAATACACTATTATATGATGAATGGATAACAGAAGACATCAGGAGGAAAATAAAAAAAAATTTAGAAGTAAACGAGAACAAAGACACATCATATCAAAATCTCTGGGGCACTATGAAAGCAGAACTTAGAGGAAGATTTATTTCATGGGGCACACTCAACAAAAGAAGTAGAAATCAACAAATAAATGACTTAACACTACAGCTCAAAGCCCTAGAAAAGGAAGTGCAGACCAACACCAAAAATAGTAGAAGACAGGAAATAGTTAAAATCAAAGCCAAAATCAACGAAATTGAAACAAAAAAATAATCGGAAAAATTAACAAAATTAATAGTTGGTTCTTTGAAAAAATAAACAAAATTGATAAACCCTTAGCCACACTAACAAAGAGAAAGAGGGAGAAAACTCAAATTACTAAAAATCGGAATGAACAAGGAAATATCACAACAGACACGAGTGAAATACAAAACATAATTAGAAGCTATTTTGAAAATCTATACTCCAACAAAACAGAAAACCTCGAAGACATCAACAAGTTTCTAGAGACATATGAATTACCTAAACTGAATGAGGAGGACATACACAACTTAAATAAATCAATTTCAAGCAATGAAATAGAAGAGGTCATCAAAAGCCTACCAACAAAGAAAAGTGTGGGACCAGATGGGTTCTCAGCCGAGTTCTACAAAACCTTTAAAGAAGAGCTCATTCCAATACTTCTCAAAAATAATAAATACTTCCATAAAATAGAAGAGGAGGGAACCCTCCCAAACTCATTCTACAAAGCCAATATCACCCTGATACTTAAGACATATCATGGAAAGAAAATTTCAGACCAATATCCTTAATGAACATTGACACAAAATTCTCAACAAAATTTTAGCAAATCGCATACAAAAATATATTAAAAAGATAGTGCACCACGATCAAGTGGGTTTTATCCCAGGGATGCAAGGTTGGTTCAACATCCGGAAATCAATAAATGTCATTCACCGTATCAACAGACTAAAAGTTAAGAATCACATGATTATTTCACTAGATGCAGAAAAAGCATTTGATAAAATACAGCATCCCTTCATGCTTAAAACACTAGAGAAAATTGGGGTAGTGGGAACATTTCTTAATATTGTAAAGGACATCTACGCTAAGCCCATGGTCAATATCATTCTAAATGGTGAAAAACTGAAAGCATTCCCCCTAAAAACTGGACAAGACAGGGATGCCCTCTTTCACCACTTCTATTCAACATCATTCTTGAGACTCTAGCCAGGTCAATTAGACAAACCAAAGAAATTACAGGGAAACGAAATGGAAAAGTAGTGGAATTAATATTGTCAAAATTGTCATACTACCAAAAGTGCTATAGAGATTCAATGCAATCCCAATTAAAATCCCAATGATGTACCTTACAGAAATAGAGCAAGCAATTATGAAATTCATCTGGAAAAATAAGAAACCCAGAATAGCTAAAGCAATTCTCAGTAGAAAGGGTGAAGCAGGGGGTATCACAATACCAGATCTTCAACTCTATTACAAAGCAATAGTAACAAAAGTGGCATGGTATTGGTACCAAAATAGACAGGTAGATCAATGGTACAGAATAGAGGACATGGACACAAACCCAAATAAATACAATTTTCTTATACTAGACAAAGGTGCCAAAAATATGCAATGGAGAAAAGATAGCTCTTCAACAAATGGTGCTGGGAAAACTGGAAATCCATATGCAACAGAATGAAACTAAGTCCTTATCTCTCACCCTGCACAAAACTCCACTCAAAATGGATTAAGGACCTCAGAATCAGACCAGAGACCCTGCAAATTATAGAAGAAAAAATAGGTCCAAACCTGCAATTTGTTGACTCAGGATCAGACTTCCTTAACAGGACTCCCATAGCACAAGAAATAAAAGCTAGAATCAACCACTGGGATAGATTCAAACTAAAAAGCATTCTCAGCAAAGGAAACTATCAGTAAAGTGAAGAGAGAGCCTACAGAGTGGGAGAATATCTTTGCCACCCATACTTCAGATAGAGCGCTAATTTCCAGAATCTAGAAAGAACTCAAAAACTCTACACCAAGAATACAAATAATCCAATCAACAATTGGGCTTAAGGAAATAAACAGACACTTCACGGAAACAGATGTACAAGCAATCAACAGATATATGAAAAACTGTTCAAAATCTCTAGTAATAAGAGAAATTCAAATCAAAACTACCTTATGATTTCATCTCACCTCAATTAGAATGGCGATTATCAAGAACACAAGCAACAATAGGTGTTGGCGAGGATGTGGGGGAAAAGGTACACTCATACATTGCTGGTGGGGTTGCAAATTAGTGCAGCCACTCTGGAAAGCAGTATGGAAATTTCCCAGAAAACTTGGAATGGAACCACCATTTGACCCAGCTCTCCCACTCCTTGGCCTGTACCCAAAGGACTTAAAATCAGCATACTACAGAGATACAGCCACATCAAATTTCATAGGGGCTCAATTCACAATAGCCAGACTATGGAACCAGCCTAGATGCCCTTCAGTTGGTGAATGGATAAAGAAACTGTGGCATATATATATATATATATATATATATATATATACAATGGAATATTACTCCCCTATGAAGAATGATAAAATTATGGCATTTGCAGGCAAATGGATGAAATTGGGGATGTCATGCTAAGTGAGATAAGCCAATCTCAAAAAACTAAAGGACGAATGATCTCGCTGATAAGCAGATGAGGACATATAAGTCGGGGTAGGAGGGGTTAGTGTTATTGTTAGGGTTATGTTCAGGGTTATGGATAAGGGGGTGGTAAGAATGGAGGAAGGAAGGACTGTATAGAGGAAAAAGAGGGGTGGGAGGGGTGGGGGGAAGGGAAAAAATAACAGAATGAATCAAACAAGATTGCCCTTTGTAAATTTATGATTTTTAGTAAAAATAAATAAATAAATAAAAATAAAAAATAAAAAAATAAAAAGAACAAATAAAAATTTTTAAAAGGAAAAATAATAAATCTAAAATGAATACAAATATATGCAATCTACTGGGAACTCTGTATCTAAGGAAACATGTAGAATGAAGCAAAAGAATAAGAGTGTCCATAAAAAAGTTAACCAAAAAGAACCTGGAAAAAAGAGCTTTACCTAGAATACTACATTAAGAATAGATAATAGTTTCAACTTGCATCATACCTCCAAGATATAAATAGTTAAGATTAATTGAAGAAAATAAAGATGTAGAAAGCAACTTTTTAAATACTAGGAGACACCAATCTGTACTTGGTGTAAAGGAAGTCAAAAAATGGTAATCAAAATACAGAAGACTTTGAAAATATTTTAAACAAATTTGACTTATATAATTATTGTTCTCAATATCATATGAAATATTAAAGTGGATCAACCAATAGGAAGGGAACAAACCAAAGGTTAATAGGTATGTAAATATTAAAATTATTTTGTGATTATAAAAGAATAAAGTTAGAAATCAAAAAGTGGAAATGATGGTCAAATTCCACACATATGTGGCAATTGATTGAACAGTATTGAACATGATCTTTTTCCAGAATTTAAAGATTAAATTACAAAACCTTTGTACTCCTCAAGATATCTGGATACTCCATGTAAATCTCTTTCAAACTCCCAATGCTATTTTTTTGCAGAGACAGACATTTGAAGGCCAGTGTTTGCTACAGTATTATTCAACAGAGCTACCATAGGAACGCAAATCAACTATTCTTTAAAATGAGTGAATGGAGCAATTTGGAATATAGACACTACAGAATTTTTTCAAGTTAAAAATGTAATACATTTTTGCAAAATACCTAATCAGGATAAATCTTCAGTACATTATGATAACTGAAATATGTCAGTACCACAAAATATGGCAGAACTCTACTTATATGACTCAAAAAAAAGCAAAAAGTCCTTCTGAATAGAAATGATAATGACATTAGTGATGGAAGAAGACAGAAATGAGCACTTGTTTACATGGGAATTGATTTATTGATTTTTGAGATGTCAACATTCTGCAGATATATTAGATAACCATTTGAGTTAACATTGCTGAACAGTATACATGATATGGTGGAAAGAGCAAGCATTGTTTTGTGGTTTTGATCACAAAATTTCAAACAACATATATAAATAAAAAGAATCATAAAATGTTTGAAAACTACCTTTAAAATGCTATGGTCTTTTCCTATAAATAAGAAAAAGTTCATGAATATATTGATAAAGGGCATGCATATGTTCCAAAGTTACTAGTGTAATTCTGAGGCAGGAAGACTATATTTTCAAGGTCATCCTCAATAACTTTATGATAACCTCTCTGCAAGTATAAATAGAAAGGGGATGGGAATGTAGCTCAATAATAGAGTACCTTTGGATTTTATCCCTATTACATTAACACATGAAAAATTTACATTACTATGTACATAGGCAGGATAAAAATACAATCTGGATAAAATATAAAACTCACTTAGATAGGTGTAATATTTATAGAAACAAGGAAAAGAAAATTAATTTTTTGGCACTAGAAACAAGAATCCTACATACCTTAATTTCAATATTGTACTAAATTGAGTAGTAATGGAAATTGCCATATACTCAATGTATACAAAAAATAAAACAGTATTATGTGAAGGGAGGAAATCTACAACATGAAACCTACTCTATAAAATGAAAGAAAAAAGGAAAGGAAAATTTATTCAACAATTTATATATAACCATAGATAAATTATTTGCAGTTTCATATAACTGCAATTTGTAACTATCACTATAGACCACAAAAGAGTACTTATTGTGAATCTTGACTTTCGTTTCACAGAAAATCTTTTACAACTATTTATAGAGAGCACAGATAAGGGAATTTTAATGAATAAATACATAAATGATTAAACTGCTTTAGAATATTTATTGCAATGCCTTGACCTAGAATTCTCCAAAAATGTGCACATACCACCTGGGGACCCACAAATAATAGAAGAACTTTCAGATCACACTGCCACTCACTAGCAAAGGGGAGTTTTGGTGGATAATTTAAATGAACTCAGACATCACTGGAGACAAATAGAAGACTTTTAAAAATTTGAAAATATGATAAACATAGGGCAGATCATGTTCAATGATAACAGAAGAAATAAACCTAAGCTTCTGAAAAATCTTTTCTGCCAAGTAACTTCTCCATCAAGCAGTTTGACTTCCTCCTTGACTTTTGGGCCTCTCAACTGTGTCTTCTGCTTTGTCAGGCCACAATATTTTATATCACTGAATTACTCTCCGTACCACTTTTCTAAAGTTAAGGAAGTATAGCCTACCAAGAAAGGGAGAGATTAAAGACTAAAATAAATGTCATTAGCCATTTATCTGTACCAAAAAATGCTTCCATATAAGAAACACATTCTTATAGATAAATTCCCAAAAGATATTCTGCAAGGAAAGAAAATTAATTGATCATAATTAATTAAAAATTGTGAAGGAAAGTTATGCTTACCCAGGAAGACCAATTTTCTGTAATTCTCCAACATCACATCTCTATATAAGTTTTGTTGAACTGGTTGAAGGCATTCCCACTCTTCTTCAGTGAAATCAATGGTCACATCCCTGAAAGTCAACAGTTCCTGAAATAAGAACAGGTAAACAAATATTATATTGACTACTTGATTATTCAACAGAGTTTTTAATTTAACAGAAGTTACAATGAGAGTTAGTACACTCTCATGTAGGTGATGATTTTATTTATTAATATACTTTTATACAATGAGACTATTATATGCCTCTGAAGAAAAAGAGACATAAGTCCAAATAGAGTGTTATAATTTTACTTATATAAACTCAGACATATAAAAATATAAAACTCAGTCATCAATGCAAGAATATAGATTTTATAATTTTATATATAATGACCTAAATTATGCATATCTCTCACATGAGAAAGTTATGGTAATTAATAGAGGAAATTCTCAGCTATTATTGTACAACCATGAATCAGAGATTTACTGAAATGAAGAATCTGACTCAGTAGTTCTGGAATCAAGCTGTTTTCTGAAAATGTAGAAATTTCTCTAGTTATTCTAGGACCAGTGGGGTTAGAAAAACTTGAAATGTAATGAGGTTGACCACTTAAAGGAAATATTTACTACTGAAAGTTAGTTCAAATATTTTTTGGTATTTACAAGAACAATACCACTTGGATATGTTGTTTGTGCTTTGTTTCTCAAGTTTAAACTTATTTTAATATGTAAAATACAAATTATATTTATGCAATGAAACTTGATTTATGTATAAATTATATTATGTTTATAACAGGATAACCATATAATGCTTCAAACAGTTGTCATTTTATTTAATTTTATTGTTTTTTTAACTGTACATGACAGTAGAATCCAATTTTATGAACTTATACAAGCATTGGATATACTAATTTTAATTAGAATGACAATTGTCTTGTTGGTGGGCATTTTGGTAGAACTCATGTATTTTTATATGTATTCATAGGAAAATTATGTTAGACTTAGTCTGCTGTTTCCTATTCCTATTTCCTCCGTTCTTTTTTTTTTTCACCATTTTCTAATCTTATGAACTTTTCTTACCCTCCTTCATGTTGTGTGGTTTAGATTTCACATATCAGCAAAAAATTCAACCTTTGGATTCAGGAATTGGTTTAACTCACTTAGCATATTATTCTTCAAATCCATCCATTTACTGCAAATGTCATGGAGTCATTCTTTTTTATAGCTGAATACAGTGCATTGTGTATATATGCACCAATTTCTTTATCCATACATTTATTGAAGAGCACCTAGGTTGGTTCCATAAGTTAGCTATTTTAAATTATGCTGCTATAAACATTAATGTGGCTGTGTCACTGTAGTATGCTGATTTTAATGTCCTTTGGGTAAATATTGAAGGGTGGCATTACTGGATTAAATGGTGGATTCATCCCTTGAAGAATATCCATATTACTTTCCAGAGGGGTTGCAACAATCTGCAGTCCCACCAGTAAAGTGTGAGCATTCTGTTTTCCCCATATCCTTCTGAACATGCATTACTTATATTGTTGATACTTGTTGTACTGACTGGACTGAGGTGGAATCTCAGGAAAGTTTTAATTTGTATTTCTGTAATATCTAGAAATGTGGGACATTTTTCTAAATATTTATTGATCATTTCTATTTACTCTTTGAGAAAGATCTGTTCAGTTCCTTTGCCCCTTTATTGTTTTGTTATTGTGTGTGTGTGCATGTGTGAATGTGTGTGTGTTAAGCTTTCTGAATTCTTTGTATATTCTAGAAATTGAAAACATATTCAGGTAGCAAAGTTCTTTTCCCATTCTGTAGGTTCTGTTTTTATGCATCTTTTGCTGTGAAGGTATTTAGTTTGATCCTATCTATTTTATTATTATTATTGTTATTTTTAATTCTAGAATCTTTTTCAGGAAATCAGTTCCTATACCAATGTGTTGGAGTTCTGGGCTTAACTGCTCTACTAGTAGGTGCTGTGTTTCTGGTAAAATTTCTAGTTTTTTTTTTATCTACTTAGTGTTGACTGTTGTGCAGAATGAGAAATAAGGATTAACTTTCATTCTATTGCATATGGATTTCCAGTTTTCTCAGCACAGTTTGTTGAAAAGCCTATCTTTTCTCCAGTGTACACTTTTAACACCTTTGTCTAATAGGAGGTAAGTATTTTTATGTGGGGTTTATCTGTCTGTCTTATATTCTGTTCCACTTGCTTTTGTGTCGATGTTGTTGCCAAGATATATAATTTTTAAACTATAGCTCTGTTCACTGGTTTCATTGTGAGATATTTCACTTCTTTAATTAGGTTTGATTCCTAAGTAGTTCTTTTGGAGGCTATTGTGAATAAGATAGTTTTCTTAATTTCTATTTTAGCTGATTCATTATTAATGTATAGAGATTCAATTGAATTATGGGTATTAGTTTTGTATTCCACTACTTTTCTGAATATCTCCATGAGTTCTGGAACAGTACCAGTTGAGTTTTGGGGACTTCTACATATAGAATTATGTTGTTAGCAAAAAGAAATACTTTGAACTCTTTTTTTTGTACTCATGTCACATTAAATTCTATCTTTTGCTTAATTGCTTTAGCCAGGGTTTCAAGGAGTATGTTGAATAAAATTGGTAAATGAGGACATCCTTGTCTCCTTCCTGCTTTTAGTGGGAATGATTTAAGTTTGTCCATTTAAAATGATGTCGGCCTTGGGTTTGTCATATATAGGAACAGTCCAACTATCCCTAGTTTTTCCAATGTTCTAAATATTGAGTACATGCTGTATTTTGTCAAAAGCTTTTTCTGCATCTACTGAGATGATCATATCATTCTTGTCTGTATGTCTATTTATATTATGGGTTATATTCATTGATTTCCAATTGTTGATGCAAACTTACATCCCTGGAATGACCATGGAGCCCTATAATTTTAATGTGTTTTTGTATGCAATTTGCCAGTATTTTATTAAGAATTTTTTCACTTATGATCATTAAGTATATCAGCATGAAGTTTCCATTCTTTGATATGACTTTGTCTGATATTGATATCAAGCTACTAGTTTCATAGAATTAGTTTGAAATCCTTTCTTAGTTTTCTATTTTGTGGAAAAATTTTAGGAGAATTGATGTTAGTTTTTCTTTTTTCTTTTTCTTTTTTTTATTTTATTTTCTTTTTTTATTGTAAACAAATGGGATACTTGTTGTTTCTCTGTTTGCACATGGCGTAAGGGCATACCATTTGTGTAATCATAAATTTACATAGGGTATTGTTGTTTGATTCATTCTGTTATTTTTTCCCTTTCCCCCTCCCCTCCCACCCCTCTTTTCCCTCTATACAGACCTTCCTTCCTCCATTCTTGCCCCCCTCCCTAACCCTAAATCTAATCCTAACACTAACCCCTCCCTCCCCCCATTATGTGTCCTAATCCACTTATTAGCAATATCATTCGACCTTTGTTTTTTTGAGATTGACTTATCTCACTTAGCATGATATTCTCCAATTTCATCCATTTCCCTGCAAATGCCATAATTTTATCATTCTTTATGGCTGAGTAATATTCCATTGTATATATATACCACAGTTTCTTTATCCATTCATCAATTGAAGGACATCTAGGTTGGTTCCACAATGTGGCTATTGTGAATTGAGCAGCTATGAACCTTGATGTGGCTGTATCTCTGTAGTATGCTGATTTTAAGTCCTTTGGGTATAGGCCAAGGAGTGGGATAGCTGGATCAAATGGTGGTTCCATTCCAAGCTTTCTGAGAAATCTCCACACTGATTTCTAGAGTGGCTGCACTAATTTGCAATCCCACCAGCAATGTATGAGTGTACCTTTCTCCCCACATCCTCGCCAACACCTGTTGTTGCTTGTATTCTTGATAATCGCCATTCTAATTGGGGTGAGATGGAATCTTAGGGTGGTTTTGATTTGCATTTCTCTTATTACTAGAGATGTTGAACATTTTTCCATATGATTGTTAATTGCTTGTAGATCTTCTTCTGTGAAGTGTCTATTCATTTCCTTAGCCCATTTGTTGATTGGATTATTTGCATTCTTGCTGTAGAGTTTTTTGAGTTCTTTATAGATTCTGGAGATTAGTGCTCTATCTGAAGTATGATTAGCAAAGATTTTCTCCCACTCTGTAGGCTCTTTCTTCAAATTGCTGATAGTTTCCTTTGCTGAGAGAAAGCTTTTTAGTTTGAATCTATCCCAGTGGTTGATTCTAGCTTTTATTTCTTGTGCTATGGGAGTTCTGTTGAGGAAGTCTGGTCCTAAGCCGACATGTTGAAGATCTGGACCTACTTTTTCTTCTACACTTTGCAGGGTCTGTGGTCTGATTCCAATGTCCTTAATCCATTTTGAGTTTAGTTTCATGCATGGTGAGATACATGGGTTTAGTTTCATTCTGTTGCATATGGATCTCCAATTCTCCCAGCACCATTTATTGAAGACGCTATCTTTCTACATTGAATATTTTTGGCACCTTTGTCTAGTATAAGAAAATTGTATTTATTTGGGTTTGGGTCCATATCCTCTATTCTGTACCATTGATCTACCTGTCTATTTTGGTACCAATACCCTACCGCTTTTGTTACTACTGCTTTGTAATAGAGTTGAAGATCTGGTATTGCAATACCCCCTGCTTCACTCTTCCTGCTAAGGATTGCTTTAACTATTCTGGTTTTCTTATTCTTCCAGATGAATTTCATAATTGCTTGCTCTATTTCTGTAAGGTACATCATTGGGATTTTAATTGGGATTGAATCGAATCTGTATAGCACTTTAGGGAGTATGGCCGTTTTGACAATATTAATTCTTCCTATCCAAGAACATGGGAGATCCTTCCATCTTCTAAGGTAAAAATGCATTGGATTTATGAGCATTGATCTTGTAACCTGCTACTTTACTGAATTCACTTATGAGTTCTAAGAGTTTTCTGGTGGAATTTCCAGGTTCCTCTAAATATATAATCATGTCATCAGCAAACAGAGATAGTTTGAGTTCCTCTTTTCCAATTCCTATCCCTTTAATTTCTTTGGTTTGTCTAATTGATCTGGCTAGAGTCTCAAGAACGATATTGAATAGAAGTGGTGAAAGAGGGCTTCCCTGCCTTGTTTCAGATTTTAGGGGGAATGCTTTCAGTTTTTCACCATTTAGAATGATATTGGCCATGGGCTTAGCAGAGATGGCCTTTACAATATTAAGGAAAGCTCCCACTACCCCAATTTTCTCTAGTGTTTTGAGCATGAAGGGATGCTGTATTTTATCAAATGCTTTTTCTGCATCTATTGAAATAATCATGTGATTCTTAACTTTTAGTCTGTTGATATGGTGAATGACATTTATTGATTTCCGGATGTTGAACCAGCCTTGCATCCCTCAGATAAAACCCACTTGATCATGGTGCACTATGTTTTTCTTATATTTTTGTATGCAATTTGCTAAAATTTTGTTGAGAAATTGTTCATTAAGGATATTGCTCTGATATTTTCTTTCCTTGATGTGTCTCTGTCTGATTTAGGTATCAGGGTGATATTGGCTTCATAGAATGAGTAGAGGAGGGTTCCCTCCTCTTCTATTTTATCGAATACTTTCGGAAGTATTGGAATGAGCTCTTCTTTAAAGGTTTTGTAGAACTCGGCTGAGAACCCATCTGGTCCCGGACTTTTCTTTGTTGGTAGGCTTTTGATGACCTCTTCTATTTCATTACTTGAAATTGGTCTATTTAAATTGTGTCTGTCCTCCTCATTCAGTTTAGGCAATTCATATGTCTCTAGAAACTTGTTGATGTCCTCAAAATTTTCTATTTTGTTGGAGTATAGATTTTCAAAATAGCTTCTAATTATGTTTTGTATTTCACTCATGTCTGTTTTGATATTTCCTTGTTCATTCCGAATTTTTGTGATTTGGGTTTTCTCTCGTCTTCTCTTTGTTAGTGTGCCTAAAGGTTTATCAATTTTGTTTATTTTTTCAAAGAACCAACTATTTATTTTGTTAATTTTTCCGATTGTTTCTTTTGTTTCAATTTCCTTGATTTCGGCTCTGATTTTAACTATTTTCTCTCTTCTACTACTTTTGGTGCTGGTCTGTTCTTCTTTTTCTAGGGCTTTGAGCTGTAGTGCTAGGTCATTTATTTGTTGAGTTTTATTTCGTTTATTAAATGCGCTACATGAAATAAATTTCCCTCTAAGTACTGTTTTCATAGTGTCCCAGAGATTTTGATATGATGTTTCTTTGTTCTCTTTTACCTCTAAGAATTTTTAAATTTTCTTCCTAATATCTTCTGTTATCCATTCATCATATAATAGCATATTGTTTAATCTCCAGGTGTTGGAATAGATTCTGCTTTTTACTCTTCCATTTATTTCTAACTTCAATTCATTATGATCTGATAGAATACAAGGTAGTGTCTCTATCTTCTTGTATTTGCTAACATTAGCTTTGTGGCATAATATGTGGTCTATTTTAGAGAAGGATCCATGTGCTGCTGAGAAGAAAGTGTATTCACTCTTGGTTGGATGGTATATTCTATAAATATCTGTTCAGTCTAAATTATTGATTGTGTTATTGAGATCTATAGTTTCTTTGTTCAATTTTTGTATGGAAGAGCTGTCCAGTGGTGAGAGAGGTGTGTTAAAATCACCTAGTATTATTGTGTTATGGTCTATTTGGTTTCTGTAATTGAGAAGGATTTGTTTGACATACATGGATGAGCCACTGTTTGGGGCATAGATGTTTATGATTGTTATATCTTGCTGATTTATGCTTCCCTTAGCAGTATGAAATGTCCTTCTTTATCCCTTCTGATGAACTTTGGCTTGAAGTCCACATTATCAGAAATGAGGATGGATACTCCAGCTTTTTTGCTGAGTCCATGTGCATGGTATGTTTTTTCCCATCCTTTCACCTTTAGTCTATGAGTATCTTTTTCTATGAGGTGAGTCTCTTGCAGGCATCATATTGTTGGATCTTTCTTTTTAATCCAATCTGCCTGTCTATGTCTTTTGATTGATGAATTCAGGTCATTAACATTCAGGGTTATTGTTGAGATATGATTTGGTTTCCCAGTCATTTGGTTCATTTTTAAAATTTTATCTATCTATTTATTTATTTATTTAATTTGACATGACTTGGTTCCTCCTTTATTTGACAATTCATTTAGGATAATTCCTCCCTTTGCTGATTTGCTCGTTTTTCATCTCTTCCTCATGGAATATTTTGCTGAGACTATTCTGTACTGCTGACTTTCTTTTTGTAAATTCTTTTTGCTTTTGTTTACCATGGAAGGCTTTTATTTCATCATCAAATTTGAAGGTAAGTTTTGCGCGTATAAGATTCTTTGTTGGCATCCATTTTCTTTTAGAGCTTGAAAAATGTTTTTCCAGGCCCTTTTATGTTGTTCCAGGCCCTTCTTGCTTTTAGGGTCTGGATTGAAAAATCTGCTGATATCTGTATTGGTTTCCCCCTGAATATAATTTGGTTCTTTTCTCTCACAGCCTTTAAAATTCTGTCTTTATTTTGTATGTTAGGTATTTTCATTATAATGTGACTTGGTGTGAGTCTGTTGTAATTTTGTGTATTTGGAGTCCTATAAGCCTCTTGAACTTGATTTTCCACTTCATTCTTCAGATTTGGGAAATTTTCTGATATTATTTCATTGAATAGGTTGTTCATTCCTTTGGTTTGTTTCTCTAAGCCTTCCTCAATCCCAATGATTCTTAAATTTGGCCTTTTCATAATATCCCATAGTTCTTGTAGATTCTGTTCATGATTTCTTACCATCTTCTCTGTTTGTTCAACTTTGTTTTCACGGTTAAATATTTTGTCTTCAATGTCTGAGGTTCTGTCTTCCAGGTGTTCTATCCTACTGGATATGCATTCTATGGAGCTCTTAATTTTGTTTATTGTTTCCTTCATTTCAAGAATTTCTGTTTTTTTTTTTTTCCAATATCTCTAACTCTTTATTGAAATGATCTTTGGCTTCCTGTATTTGCTCTTTTAACTGTCAATTGGTGTGATCATTTGATGCCTGCATATGATCTTTCATCTCATCATTCAGTGCCTGCATTTGCTCTACCATCTCATCGTTTGCTTCCCTGATCATTTTAATTATGTACATTCTGAACTCCTTTTCTGTCATTTCTTCTGCTATGCTGTCATTGGGTTTTATTGATGTAACATCTAGATTTGTTTGGGGCATTTTCTTCCCTTGTTTTCTCATGTTGTTCAGGTATCAGTTTACCACTGAGATATTGCAGATTTCCTCTATTGACTTATAATGTCCCTGGAGATTTCTAGTATATCCCCTCTTAGCCTTCAGTAGGCTGAAGTCTTTGAGGAAATTGATAGCACGGTGCTCCACAAGGAAGCTGCCTCTCTAGGGGTGGTAGACTTCAGGTGGAGTGTTTTCCCTGCTATTGGGCAGAGGTGCCTCCACTTGTTGACCAATGGTCATCCAAAGGGGAACTAGGCTGCGGGCTGAGGCAAGGCCTGTTTGGGCCTGTGTCTCTCTTTTTACTGTCCTTGTGGGAAAACCTTACCTGGCAGGGAAGACTCACCTGGTGGGGAGGTCTCGCTGGTCAGTTCCCCTCCTAGAGGTTCCCCTCAATCTTCAGCTACCACCTGGGCTGGGCTGCCTTCCTCTGCAATGTTCCCAGGGGCCGGGCATACTTCCTGGGCCTGGGAGCCTCACCCTTCACAGACGAGTCTCCTTAGGCTGCCTCTCCTCAGATAATCTGCCCGCAGTCCTGGAACCTTCGCTCCACCCCTAAGTGTGTCTCTGTGCGGCTCTTCCACCATGAAGCCTCCTGGGTCCTGGGACCCTGCTCTGCACCTAATCGCCTGGCTATGCCACCCCTCCTCTGAGCAGTCACCTGGAACCCCGTACTATCGCTCTGAGTCCCAGTGACCCGTCACATGCCTCTTCCTCCAGACAGCTGCCCAGTGTTCCAGTGCAGTCGCTAAGAGTCCAAGCAACTCACTGCATGCCACCTCCTCCCACCAACCATCCGTAACCCTGGGCAGTCACTCCAAGTCCAAGTGACCCGCCCCATTCCTCCTCCTCCTCCAGGTAGCCCCCCAGGTGTTCAGGAGTGATCACTCTGAGTTGCTTGTAGTCGCTCTGAGTCCACGTGACCCACTGCATGCCTCCTCTGGGCAGCCACCCGTAGCTCTGCTGCGGCCACTTGAGCCAAGTGACCCACCACGCTCCTCCTCCAGGCAGCCCCCCGGTGTTCAGGAGTGGTTGCTTTGAGTCCAAACAACTCACCACTTGGCTCCTCCTCTGATCAGCCGCCTGGAGCTCCAATACAGTCACTGTGAGTCCAAACAACCTGCCATGCTCCTCCTCCTCCAGGCTGGCCCTGGTGTTCAGGAACAGTCGCTTTGAGTCCAGACAGCTCGCCATGCAGCTCCTCTTCTGGCAAATGCCCATAGCTCTGGTATAGTCACTCCAAATCCAAGCGGCCATGCTCCTCCTCCCCCTCCTGCAGGCAGGCCCTGGCGTTCACTAGTGGTTGCTCTGAGTCCAAACAGCTCGCCGAGCAGAGTCCAAGCGCTGTGCCGAGCGGCCTCCTCTACGATGCTCCCAGTTGTCCAAGTTCACTGCTCCAGCGGGGGAGAGGTGTCTCGCCAGGCAGCTCTACTTCACAAAGTTCCCTGCGTTCCAGGACTACCGCCCCATCTGGGATGCCTCCCCAATGGGAGAGACTCACCCGGCTGCTTTGAGTTGGTCCCAAGTCTATCAATATCTCCTTTTTTGAATCCTGAGTCCTGGAACAACATGAAATGCAGCCACCCTCTAGTCTGCCATTTTTGAAAACCTCCCGATGTTAGTTTTTCTTTAAAAGCCTGGTAGAACTTGGTTGAAAATCCATCCAGTCTAGACTTTTGGTAGGTTTTTCATGACTTCTTCAATTTCCTTACTAAAATTTGTTCTCTTCACATTTTCTATATTCTTCTGATTCAATTTGATTAGGTCACATGTATCTAGGAATATTCTAACATATTGGAGTATAAGAACACAAATTATTTTCTGATTCTCCTCTGTATTTTAGTAAGACTTGTGGTGTTATTTTCATCATGGATTTCTAAAATTTGCATTTTTTCTCTTTCCTATATTTAGCTGGGCTAAAAATTTATCAAATTTATTTAGTGTTTCAAATAACCAACTTTGTTCATTCATTTTTTAAATATTTATATAATGTCAAATTCATTGAATTGAAGTCTGATTTTATTTTCTGGGTTGTACTGACATTGTTATTGATTTGTTCTTCTTTATCTATGTCCTTGTGATGTCAAGTTAGTTCATTTACTTGCTGTCTTCTTGTTTATTTAGTGAATGAGCTCAATGATATAAACTTTCTTCTAACAGCCTCCTTTACAGAGGCCCAGAAGTTTTGATATGTTGTGCCACTCTTCTCATTTACTTCTAAGTATTTTTTACTTCATCTCATTCATACTGCTATTCATTCATCATTCAATAAAATGATTCAGAATGATTTAGTCTCCAGGTGTTTGAGTATTTTCTACTTTTTGTCTTAATATTGATTTCTAATTTAATACATTATTATATGAGAGTATGCAAAGCATTAGCTTTACTTTGTGTGTGTGTTTGCAATTAGATGTTTTGGCCCAGAAAATGATATATTTTGCAAAATGTTCCAAGTGCTGTTGAGAAAGGTATATTGAGTAATTGATAGATAAAATATTCTACATATGGATATTAAGTATAGATTATTTTAATTCAGTAGCATCTTTAGTTTTTGTTTGAATTGTCTATGCAATATTGACAGGGGTATGTTAATGTTACCCAATAATAGAGTGTTTTGGCCTATTTGATTCTCATTGTTGAGGAGAGTTTGCTTAATATACACAGCTGCTCCTTTTAGGGCATGAATATAAATAACTGCTATTACCACTTGTATGATTCCCTTAAGAAGAATAAAATGGCCTTCTTTATAGGTGTCTTTTGATTAACTTTACTTTGAAGTTCAATTTATCTGATATGAGAATAGAAACCCCTGATTGATTTTGAAGACAACATGAATAATATATTTTCCCAAAATTTTCAACTTTAGTCTATGATGTCTTTCTTTATGTGTCTTTTGAAGACAGCATATAATTGGGTCTTTTTTTTTTTATTCAATCTGCAAGTCTATGTCATTTTGATGATTTGAAACAATTTATGTTCAGTGTTTTTATTGAAAGATGTTTTTTATTTCCTGTCATTTTGGTTTATTTCTAGTTTTTAACTTGAACTAATTCTCCTTTGTGTATTCTTACAGTGTTGTTTCTGCCTTTGCTGGGTTTTGTTATTTCTCCATGTACTCTTGAAATATTTTATTGACTGTATTTTGTAGTGTCAGCTTTAAGTTGTGAATTCTCTTAATCTTTGTTTGTCATGGGAAGTTTTTATTTCATCTTCAATTCAAAACCTTAATTTTGCTTTATATTGTATACTTGGGCAGCATCCATTTTCTTTAGAGTTTGGTATATATAATTCTAAAACCTCTCACCTTTTAGGGTCTGTGTTAAAAAGTCAGCTGAGATTTGAATTCCTTTTTCCTCAAAATGTCACCAGTCTTTCTGCTTTTAATATTCTTATTTCTGTATATTGGGCATTTTGAAAATGTTATGTCTTTATATGAGTCTCTGGCAATTTTGTATATCTGGAGTCCTCTGTGATTTCTGTATTTAATTTTCCATTTTGTTTTTAAGATTTGGAAAATTTTCTGATGTTATTTCATTGTAAAGATTGTGCATTATTTAGTCTGTATTTCAGAACCTTCATATTAAAATTTCTGTTCATAGTCTTTAACATCTTTTATCTGTAGTTATCTTTTTATTTTTATGATTATATACTTTGTCTTAAGTCCTGAAAAATCTACTTTCCATGTGGTCTAGTCTGTCAATGATGATTTCCGTTGGATTTTTAATTTGGTTTATTAATATCTTCAATTTGAGAATTTCCAATTTATTTTTCTTCAGGATCTATATCTCCTTATTGAAGTTACCTTTCACTTCTTGTATTTCTCTCCACTTTCATTTATTTTGTCAACTTTTACCTTATATATCAGTTAACAATGAACTTTCAAAATTTTATCTTTGGCACTTCCTCTATTGTTGTGTCAGTGGAGTCTGTTGTTGAGGTAATCTATGTTGTTTGGTATGGTTTGTTCCATTCATTTCTCATATTGTTTGTGTGTCCACCCATGTAACTGGATGGATCTGATGAAGTAGAGTTTCTAACTTATAAATTTACATGGTGCCTCTATGTTATAAAAGCCTCATACATTGGGGACAGAGACCAATAATACACAAAAATTTATGCCAAAAATATATAGCAATAGATAAGTTACTTAGTTCCTATTTTGACATCTACAGTGTTACTTGGTATATTATGCAGAAATTGAAAGATCAGCAATTTCCACCAGTATAAAGTAAGTAATCATAAATTATGTCTGGCACAAAGGCAAACAATAGATGTTGTCTATGACTGCTCTCATATTAACTACTGCTCTGTCATTGGTGGTAGGGGAAGACATTATATACATCAAATATCATTAAGAGATGTTAATGATAGAATTAAGTATGAGGAAAGAAGAGATATAAAGATAGAAAATGATTGCAATTTTAAAGGGTAAATAGTACAGATGCAGTGATAACAGGATGTGTTGTTAATAAGGAGGAGGGAGAAAAATAGAAGAAAGAATAAAAAGGAAGAGTTAGGATAGAATTTGGTTGTCACAATAGAAAAGGGAGTGGAAGAAATGGAAATAGAGAATTCAGTGGTGGAAAAAAACAATACAAAACAAAATGAAACTATGCTCTTCAAAAACCTTGACTCTGACAATGAAAAGTAAATATCTTCAACAAAAAGACTAGAAATTAGGTAAGAGAAACATATCTTTATATGCATAGGTGTTCTTAAATGAATCAGTACGAATTCAAATAAAAGGAAACACCAAATCAAAACAAAACATAACTAAAACAAATGCGAATGATCTGGATGAAAAGTTATAAAATTGTGGAGTTGTTTTTACTATGTTGGACAAATACTGAACATATGTGTTTGCTGTCTGTCCCCAACTGATTTTGTTTTTTCTTGAGGTATGAACTGATTGTGGGCATATGGGCCTGGGCTGTTGAGTCCTTCCTTTTTAGTGTGTTGCTCACCAATTTGCCAGCTGGCTTCTAAGATTTTTAAACTTCCCTTCTTGTGAGATTTGTAAGGGGTGGAATGGGAGGAGCTGTCCATCCATTACTGGTGTATGCTTCCAATTGGGTTCTGTGAGAGAAGTTCCCATAGGTGGAATTCTTGGTTGCAAGGACTTAGTATTATTAACATGTTTCCATTGCTCTTCTCATTTATAATAACTGCCCTGCTCTGATAATTGTTTTAACATTCAAACTCTTTTGTTGACCTTAATATTTCTTTAAATCTGTATTCCAGATCAAATAAAATTTGGTAAAAATGGAGTTCTACTATTTAATGGACACTTCATAAAATATCATAATAATGAATATTATTATTGCTATCACATTTTTGGTTTAATGACAAGATATGAAAAACTCATAGAGTGACATGTATACATCTGAAATAATCAAAAAAGATTATTATCAAGGCAGACAAATTGGTATATTAGAGTGAGGCAGCATGTCTCCTAGGTCAGTTACTCAGAAATCAAATAGTGGAAATAGTATTTCTCTCTGAGTCTCTGAGTAAAAACTCCTGAGACTGGAGGGCCAATGTGCTCTTGCTGAACCACATTGTTCAATTCATTAAATTGATCTAAAAAAATTTACCATGACTTTACCAATCACCAGTAGACAGCCAAACTAGGAGTCATCTTGAGAGTACACTACAGCTGTGAATGAGTAGTGGAAACCCAGATCTGAGAGATGATGGCTAAGTCCTGTGGCTCAAAGGAGCCCATAAGACCAGTAACCATGGATAAGAAATTTGATAGGGTGAATTTCAGGGCACTTGACTCTCTGATTGACTGACTGACTGGTCCTTGGAATTTCCAAGATCAGAGCACCCACTTTTCCCTTGCATCCACCTAGTTTGACACCTCCTGAGTCACTGACACCCACCTATTTTAGGGTCCTCCTTTTTCCCCGTACTGCCAGTTTTTTGACATACAAGTGACTCTAGTCTCCCTTACCTGACTGGTCCCTGGGATCACAATCTGTCTGGACCCTTGGACCCTGGGACACAGTCTACCAACCCCTTCAACCTCACACCCTGCCCACTGCTTGATCTACTAGGCCTGCAGTTTCACTACTGGTCCATAGTTCAGCCTGCCAGGCTGCAATGTCCATTCCAGGCCAACTTGACACAGGCACCCACATTGCTATCTGGCCCACAGGCTATCCCAACCAGCCCACCATTTCATCACCTGATCTGCTTTAGAAGAATATTGATTCAATAATGCGAGCAACTCACCACAAAAGTAAGCATCAAGAACCTCAAAAAAACTAAGTCCTTGCAACCAGGAATTCCACCTATGGTGTGGTGTGTGCCACTGTGCCTGATTCAGTCAGTTACAGCAAAGTCATTTGGATCAATTGATACTTGTATTTTATGTGTACATATATAACAATATAAAATTTTTATACATTAAAAATAATTTTCATGTATGAAAAATTAAAATATTCAATTTTTAAAAACATAAATCAAATTGAGAAAGAGATGTTCTTTAAAAAAAATGCCTGAGTCAGGCACAGTGGCACATGCCACTAATCCCTGCTGTTTGGAAGGAGGAGTCAAGAGGATTGTAATTTCAATGCCACCCTAGGCAATATAGCAAGGCCCTAAGCAACTTAGTGAGACCCTGACTCAAAATAAGAAACAAGAATAAAAAGTGCCAAGGACATGTATCCATGGGTACCATCCATGGTCAAAATAAATAAATAAATAAGGCTATAATGGTCAAAGAGACCATGAGAAGAATGATCAATATTATCTCAAACAATATTTTGTTTAACAAGGTAGCAATCACCCAAGAAGAAATAATACCACCTTAACAGTGAGGTATTAATAGGGATTAAGTCTCTTGTGGTCAAGTTCTTAAAAGATGGATTTGGTTGTAATTGCCAAACACCCTACAATAACCCAATTCTTTTGTTTAAATGCTTTTTTTTTTTTCAAAAAACCCACTGATGCATACTAATTTGTGCAAGATCTGAAAGTTTAAAGTAACAGTTTCAGATAATCATCCAATAATACCAAATCCATATCCTTTACTAATGGTAATGCCAGGTAACAATGACTGCTTAAAAGTACCAATTTTAACAGATGAGTAACAATCCAATACTACTGGGTTTTCTTACATAGGGATTGTTTTTGTAATTTTTTAAATACAAGTCAATCAGAATTGCTAGCTGAGGTTCATGACTGGATTGAGAAATCCTTTCACAATGTGAGGATGATCTGTTTATAGCCAAGTTCAACTATGAACTCAGATTTTTAGATACTGTATTGCTTCAGTGAAACACCTCTCCTCATGTAGATATAAAGTGTACACTAAAATGCCTGAGTTTTGTAAACAAGTCACCTCTCTGGGATTCCAGATTACCCAATGGACCTGAATTTTGATGTAAAGATATAAAGATATAAAGAAGTCTTATCCTGACTTCTATAAGTCTATCTTAAGCCTTATAGAAATCAGAAACCAAAGACAGTACATGGGTTCCTGTAAATGTCAGTGTAATGATTTAGATATTAGTTGTCCCCCAAAAGCTCATGCATTAGACAAGGCAAGAAGGTTCAAATATTAAATGATTAGGTTATGAGAGTCTTGCCTATTCAGTGCATTAAGCCTCTGATAGGGATGGAATCCTAACTTTGGGTAAGGAGAATATGGCAGGAGAAGTAGAGTCCCTGGCAGTCCCTTCCCAGATGCTTTTCTCCATCTCACTCTCTTGTTATGGTGTTCTGTCTCATTCCAGTCACTAAGGAATGGAATCAAACATCTCTGCACTGAGACTTCTGAAATAGTGAGCCCCATAATAAATTTTTCCTTCTCTGAAATTACTCTTGTAACTAATTTTGGTCAAAGCCATAAAATATCTAACTTAAAGAGTCAGATAGTGGTCCCTAATTTTAGATTAATATGTAAACTCCTGTAAGAGGCCTTAAAATGAACAAATAAAATATTTGACTTGTACACTAGAATTCAAAACTGCCTTTGAAAAGTTAAAATAACCTGATGACACTCTCTGCCCTACACCTGTCTGACACATAAAAGGTGATAAGACTATATAGATGAGAAACAAGGTACAGTCCTTGAAGTTCTCAGCTTGACCATACAGTGAAGGGAGATTTCTCCTTCTTTTGGGGTGTGATTTACACTTGTGATATACCACAAAAGACTGGGAAACCCACTCTCAACCATTTCTTTGGGGAAAAATATATCTCAACAGAATACAGCACAGATGAGAAATTTCAAAAGTTTTCACAAAGAAGGAAACATTAAAAGACAGAAAATGAATATGAGTATAAAGCAATAATATTTAAGGAAGCTAAAATTCAAGCTAAAACACTACTGTACACTCATCAGGAAAGAATAAAGCAATCACACACATACAAAAAGTCTAATGGTCACAGAGATGTTAAGTGATTGGAATTGTCAGACCTGTTGTGGCAAGATAAAAAAGTAAAGCCACTTTGGAAAATGGTGTGGTGCTACCTACTCAGGCATACACTGTGAACCAATAATTCTACCCCTAGACAAAAAGAAGTGGGAAAATGATTGTATGAGAATGCTCTAACTGGTCCCCAACATTTCTGCCTTTATCACTGGGAAAGTTTCCTCTAGCTGCCACCACACTGTGCAGGTTAGGGTCCTTCAATCTGGATGATGGAACCCAGTTTTCACGTAAGTTCAAACAAAACCCCAGCACCATCTCAGAGAAAATCGTAAGACAGGGATCTATTTAGCACCAAAGACCTGAAGGATAAGAAGAATATGAAGGATAAAGCAAAATGGAAAGAAAAAAATAAAGAAGTAAAAGAGGCCAAGAAGGGGGTTGAGGAGGAAAATAACTTGCTGAGGATAAGGAGGGAAATAAACAATATGGAGAAGACAAGAAGGAATAGGAGAAAGAAGATAAAGTGAACCCCAATTGGCATAAATCAGAAATTGGAGTGAGAGCAAGAGAACCCTTCCAATGGTTTGGGATAGGATGTCCCTTGAAAAGTGAGAGTGTAGAAAAACTAGGTTGTGGACAATTTACCTGCACAAGAGATGCAACTCTTTTAACTCCAGCCTTCTCATTTTCACCTGTCTAGATGCTGACACTCCCCACTCACTCTGTCATTGTTACACCATCTGGCCTGCTCCATTTGAGCTTCTCACTGGTCAACAGTTGCACTTCTCCCCTTCTTTGATCTTTTGCTCGCTCATGCCACTTATACTCTTGTAGCCTCTCTTAGTAGTCCCCAGCATTGCATCTTGCTCCAGCCCTTTCTTCTTCATCTTTAGATTTACCGTACATCCTCTTCTATCACAGAGCAGGAGGCCAGGGTGGGGTCAGGGTTGGAAACAAGCCCACAGCTTCCACTTTCTCCTCCAATTTTACATTAGTGAGTAAAGAGGGAGTAATTCTTCTGTTTTATTATTTGCTTGTTTTGTTTTTAAAAAGAATAAACAATACTATATAGAAAAGAAAAAGAGAATTTACCATTGGATATTATGAAGGGGTATTAAGATGAAGAGGGTATAAATGGGTTTTCAGGGCATCATTAATATTCTGCTTCTTGGTGTAAGCAATAGAACCTGGTAGGTTTCCTTTGTGGTAACTCAAGGATCTCCATAATTTCAATGTTTGCTGTTCTTGTGCTCAATAAAATCAAATTTATTACATGAATGACTGTGAAGAATAGTTAAAGAAGGAATTTAAAAGAGCACTTGGGGCCTGGGGAGATAGCTCAGTTGGTAGAGTGCTTGCCTTGCAAACAGAAGGCCCTGGGTTCAATCCCCAGAACCAAAAAAAAAAAAAAAAAAAGGGACAGCCTATTTTTTCTAATTATTGTAAACAAATGGGATTCATGTTGATTCTCTATTTGTACATAGAGTCAAGGCATACCATTTGTGTAACAATAAATTTACATAGGGCAATGTTGTTTGATTCATTCTGTTATTTTTCCCTTCCCCCCACCCCTCCCACCCCTCTTTTCCCTCTACACAGTCCTTCCTTCCTCCATTCTTACCACTCTCCTTATGCCTAACCCTAAACTTAACCCTAACCCTAACACTAACCCCCCACCCCCATTATATGTCCTCATCCGCTTATAAGCGAGATCATTCGTCCTTTAGTTTTTTGAGATTGGCTTATCTAACTTAGCATGATATTCTCCAATTTCATCCATTTGCCTGCAAATGCCATAATTTTATCATTCTTCATGGGGGAGTAATGTTCCATTGTATATATATACCACAGTTTCTTTATCCATTCATCAACTGAAGGGCATCTAGGTTGGTTCCACAATCTGGCTATGGTGAATTGAGAAGCTGTGAACATTGATTTGGCTGTATCTCTGTAGTATGCTGATTTTAAGTCCTTTGGGTATAGGCTGAGAAGTGGGATAGCTGGGTCAAATGATGGTTCCATTCCAAACTTTCTGAGGAATCTCCATACTGCTTTCCAGAGTGGCTATCCTAATTTGAAACCCCACCAGCAATGTATGAGTGTACCTTTTCCACATCCTCACCAACAGCTATTGTTGCTTGTTTTCTTGATATTCACCATTCTAATTGGGGTGAGATGAAATCTTAGGGTAGTTTTGATTTGCATTTCTCTTATTACTAGAGATGTTGAACATTTTTTCATATATCTGTTGATTGCTTGTAGATCTTCTTCTGTGAAGTGTCTATTCATTTCCTTAGCCCATTTGTTGACTGGACTATTTGAATTCTTGGAGTAGAGTTTTTTGAGTTCTTTGTAGATTCTGGAAATTAGCGCTCTATCTGAAGTATGAGTGGCAAAGATATTCTCCCACTCTGTAGGCTCTCTCTTCACATTACTGATAGCTTCCTTTGCTGAGAGAAAGCTTTTTAGTTTGAATCTATCCCAGTGGTTGATTCTAGCTTTTATTTCTTGTGCTATGGGAGTCCTGTTAAGGAAGTCTGATCCTAAGCCAAGAAATTGAAGGTTTGGACCTACTTTTTCTTCTATAAGATGCAGGGTCTCTGGTCTGATTCTGAGGTCCTTGATCCATTTTGAGTTGAGTTTTGTTGCAGGGTGAGAGATAGGGGTTTAATTTCATTCTGTTGCATATGGATTTCCAGTTTTCCCAGCACCATTTCTTGAAGAGGCTATCTTTTCTCCATTGCATATTTTTGGCCCCTTTGTCTAGTATGAGAAAATTGTATTTACTTGGGTTTGTGTCCATGTCCTCTATTCTGTACCATTGATCTACCTGTCTATTTTGGTACCAATACCATGCTGTTTTTGTTACTATTGCTTTGTAATAGAGTTGAAGATCTGGTATTGTGATACCCCCGCTTCACTCTTTCTACTGAGGATTGCTTTAGCTATTCTGGGTTTCTTATTCTTCCAGATGAATTTCAGAACTGCTTCCTGTATTTCTGTAAGGTACATCATTGGGATTTTAAATGGAATTGCATTGAATCTGTATAGCACTTTTGGTAGTATGGTCATTTTGACAGTATTAATTCTGCCTACCCAAGAACATGGGAGATCTTTCCATCTTCTAAGGTTTTCTTTAATTTCTTTCTTTAGTGTTCTGTAGTTCTCATTGTAGAGGTCTTTCACCTCTTTTGTGAGATTGATTCCCAAGTATTTTATTTTTTTGATGCTATTGTGAATGGGGTAGTTTTCCTAATTTCTCTTTCTGAAGATTCATCACTTATGTATAAAAATGCATTGGATTTATGAGCATTGATCTTGTAACCTGCTACTTTAATGAATTCACTTATGAGTTCTAAGAGTTTTCTGGTGTAATTTCCAGGTTCCTCTAAATATATAATCATGCCATCAGCAAACAGGGATAATTTGAGTTCCTCTTTTCCAATTTGTGTCCCTTTAAATTCTTTGGTTTGTCTAATTGCTCTGGATAGAGTCTCAAGGATGATGTTTAATAGAAGTGGTGAAAGAAGGCATCCCTGCCTTGGGGAACAGCCTATTTTTATTTAATTTATGTGACTCAGGAGGCTTTAGCAGGAGGATGAAGAGTTCAAAGCCAACTTCAGCAACTTAGTGAGCCAGTTATAAACTCACTGAAACCGTGTCTCTAACTTAAATGTAAAACAGGGCTGAGGATGTGGTTCAGTGGATATGTTCCCTGGGTTCATTCAACAGTACTAAAAAAGAAAAAAAATAAATAAAAAAGAAAAGAAAGCAAATGAAATTGAAAAAAAATCTCTGATAAATTCAAAAAATTCAACAAGTAAAAACTATATCAATTATATACCATGTAATTGCATATTTATGCATGTATATAATGAAGTTTCACTTGAAGTTAATATATTCTGGAAAATTTATTTTTAGACAATTCTACTTTCCAAATTCTGAGTGTAATGACAAGAATTTAGATAGTACAGACTACTACATTGTGAGTCTATTTGATATATACATTCCATTGTTGTACATGAAGTGTACCACTGACAAAAACCATGATGCCACAAAAGACTAATGTTATGAAGTGAAAATAATCAGTGCAGAACTAATAATAAAATGAATAAATGGTGAATATCAAGAGAAAACTCTTAATAAGTCTCTCACTCTTTAGACAGTTTTAAATCACAGAGATTGTAGTGCAGGGAAGAGGAAAAATGACATACTTTCCAAAGAAAGATCCTAGAATACTCGATACTTGCTTGATAATAAAAATGGTTTTTTATCCTTCACTCATACCACATAACTTATTTTCACATACTAAATATAAATATAAGAATTATGAATAAATAATAGCAAAATATAAAAGATAAGATAAAGCATCCTAATATAGACATAAGAAAGAGTGAGACAGGATGCATATGGTGGTGCACACCTGAAATATCCAGTACTTTAGAGGCTAAGGCATGAGGATTGCAAGTCTATGGCCAACCCAAAAAACTAAGCAAAGTGTGTCTGAAAATAAAATTGAAAAAGGAGCAGAAGATATAGCTCAGTAATAGTACACACGTTTCAATCCCCAATATCACAAAAGGGAAAATAAACAACAAAAAAATTTAAAATTTAACAATTACACAAAATAATACTTTTAAATTTATGAGCTATACAATATTAAAATAAAAATTCTATTCATCAAGTGATTCCATGCAATGGTGTAAGGACAAATGACCTAATTGCTTCATATATAATCAAACCCTTATAAAAAGAAAGAAAAATACAGACTGCAAAAGAAAAGCAGCAAAAGACTTGAAAAATAACTTTAAATAGTAGATACTTAAATGTTCCATAACCATGAAAAACTAAACATCTTCAGAGATTAGGTAATGTAAAATAAAATCACATTGTGTACACAAAATAAAATAGTATTGATAAACATGTGGAATAAAGGCATTCTCATAAAGGGAAGATATATTTTAATTTCTTATTATCCATGTGCAGAAATTTTTTTTTTTAAATCAAACATACGTGATACACCACCACCAGGCACAGGGACTGAAATTACAACTCCTGGACATATGAGGACATAACCATATATTCCTCCAGAATTGAAACCCAAGGGTATGGTTGAAAGGATGTACTTCTAGGAAGTAAAATGAAAATAAACTGTGGAAAATAAAGGTTCTAGAAGCCAGGAAATTTTTTGCTATTTGCAGTTTGACAAATACTAAAAAACATATTTTACAAAGATGTCACATGAATGTTGTACTTCATATGTAAGCATATTTAATAATGCAGAATTTGAGAAAATAAAAATGCATGCAAGTACATCAAAGAACCAATTGCACCCCCTAAGTATAGATGATAAAACTATCAATATAAGGATGATTATTTTACCCAAGTCAATCTATAATAATATCACAACAAAATTAAAGAAGGGAACAAAGTGAAAACATTTAAAATTCTCCTGAAATGTTGTACATATATATACTTAGCCAAGAACTGTCTGAAATATAAAAGCAAAAGTACCAGGTATCACTACATGACTCTATTATATGTTATAAAATTATAATTATTGTGATAATATAAAGATGAAAAAATCACAATAGAGAAAATTACATAGGTAAGTCCATATGTATGTAAATATTGTTTTTATTATGTGCAATAAAAGGGCCTCTATAAACCCAATCATATCAAGAAAATTATTGTGAATGAGTAACACAACCCAACTTAAAGGTAGATATTAAAACTAGAACCACGGACCACTGGTTGCAATTACATGCCAAATGTGTGTTTCACTGGGATTATACCTCAGCACCACCCACCAGAAAGCAGGTATTAAGAGGGATGATTATAAAAATATAGCAATATATAAACCTCCTGACTCTCGATCCACTCATGAATACAGCAAATAAATCTATAATATTTTGAATATCTCTTAAATTTACAAATTGATTAGAGGCATATAAAACAAAAAATGTACCATCAGAAAAGGAGGAAAAGTTGGGATATCCTAGGGCATTAACATTCCTTGAACAATGATCCTTATATAAGTAGAACAGAACACTTAATCCACTGTCACCCTGATTAGAGGAAGACCATTTCAGTCATAAATATAGCACCTCTAACTCTAAATTATCTGTAGTTTGAATTTTAATTTAACTGCTGTACATAGAAAAAAAGACTAGATGTACATGAGTATAAGATCACAGAAAAGGAGTGTTTCTCTAAAATGCAAGATCCATGGACTTTACTCCATGGGACCAGGGAAGAAGAGGTGTTAAATCTCAAGGGTCCTAATTTTTCCTAAAAGATATTTCCCAGCATAATCTGCAAAATGCTGTTTCTAACAGTTGAGCTTCTATCTATCCAGCACCAAAGAATTAACAAGGGAAATACAGTCCATGACTGCAGCCCAAGTGGTAGTGAAGTAGTCCATGAGCCCTCTTCCTCAGCTCACCTCAGTGATAACTCCAGGGCTAACCAATTTTTTCAGTAAGGAATTTGTCCAAAATCCAACTTCTTTCATTCAATGGACTACGTACTAATCTTCCAGGATTTAGGAGCAATGACAAATGCACATGTACATATCTCTCTATATCACAAAGATGTGGCTCCACATTAGTATGAAAGAATTGTCATGGGCTGCAATCCCCACCAGGAATGAAGAAAAAGGGTTAAACATACAGATTCCTGTGTATTTCTAAAATGGGTTCACATCACTTCAATGACATAAGGCAGCCTGGTTTCTAACAAACTTTCAACATAAATTTAGAGCAGCACTCAACTATGAGAACTTCCATAGCCTGAGTGTAGCTGTTAGAACAGCTGCTATCAAAAAATGAAAGAATAGCTAGTATCCCAATTATGTGGAGATGGACAAAATAACCATTTCCAAACTGTACTAGAATATGATTTTAGTAGAGCTAATTTGTAAAAAGCCTTGAAAGTTGAAAGTTCTTTAAAAATTAACACAATAATAATTCAGGGTGCATTTTCCAAAGTATGTGAAATCAGTATGTTAAATAAATAGTTGCATTCTCATCTTCATTGGAGCAGTATTCACAGTAGCCAAGGTCAGGGAACAACTGAAGTGACTTCTGGATGAAGGGCACACCACGAGATATCTCCCAGCTTTAGGGCACTCAACTACTTCACTGAAAAACTAGAGTCCCTAAATTTAGTCTGCTCTCTAACAAGATAAGCCCCAAGTACTGATATACACTAGACTTCATATTCACTAAATACTCAAGAGACATTAGACGTACCAGCTGTGGGATTCTTGTATCAGTTCTGAAACAGCATCAGGAAATTACCAGAGGGAGGGAAGAAGAACCTTCTGACAAATTCCACCAGGGGGCTTCTCAACACAAAGACATTGTGAGAAGTTTTCTGGCCTTCATGAGACAAAAGGAGAGTACAAGCACGTATTTTTGCAATGGGCAAGTGATTTTTCTCTAATTTCT